>NW_021137780.1:0-4876 GCF_004193835.3 Ostrinia furnacalis | reverse complement strand
GTCATTGGCCTATGATCGCGCCGGCGATAGCAATCTGCACGCGTTGGTTTGGTTGAAGCTGAAATAATGTACAGGGGTAGCCTTTTTTTTCGCATTACTTAAATAAGCAATTCACGCTGCGTCGTAGGTTGCACTGAAGAACACGGTTATATAGAAAGTAAGTTTTCGAGAGAGCACATATAATATTTGAACCCATGCAATGACCGTGACGTAATGAATATGTCCGTTTGTTTCTTGCTATCTAAACCGCGGTTTTCCGATTTTTTTTATATTGTATGTAAAAAAATACAGTTGGCTTTAGGGATGATATTGTGTTTAAGTTTTTTCAGTCTGAATTATTACTATCATTAGAATATGAAAAAAGATGTCTTGGATTTGTCATTCTCACTAAAATGTCTCTGGGGTGGTGGCGTGGTGAGGCGGGTCGTTACATTCTCTAAAATATGATCGAGTGAAGCGATGGCTGGCTCATCCGTCATGTCTGTGAACAGGCGCTGCCTTCGGGGACTGGTCAAACCAAGTTGTCCAGATTTTTACGCTTTTAAATTTGAATGGGGTGATGTTATAGCATTACTTTGCCACAGTTCCCATAGATAGTCAAAAATACACTCAGCGGCACGGAATTTGGCCCAAGCCTAAACAACCAGATATGAGGCCAAATAGGTATTGTATACCTAAGTTTCATGTGACATGTTAACAGAACATTTGTTTTTGTTAATTTAAGAGGCTAGATTAATAAAAAAAATGCGTCTGTTTAACTTTTTTGACTCTAGAAACGCATTTCGTTGTTGGAGCGTAAAGAGTACGGGTAAGTGTAAATTCGAAATTAAATGTTGTAAGGGTTTGGCGTTTTGTTTTTTGTTTCTAAATTAATCTTAGGGTTATTCTCGTTTCCATAATTTGAGAATAATGTTCATTACTTCAGCTCAAGTTGCTCAAATAGTGTTGCTTAGAAGTCAAGGGTGTATGCAGCGGGAGATGACTGAAACTTTGAATTTATAGCGTACAAACTTAAGATACACGTTAAAAAGTCATGATCAGATCGCCTTTTACATAAGAAGACCAAGAAGTGGGGAATTAAGGAGTAAATCAGCTCGCGATGACCCGATAATCGTGCTTGCAATATCAAGAAATCGGGTTCTCACTACGTTTGAGATACGCCAGCGTTTACAAACAGCAAGCCCAGTGAATGTTAGTGAGCACACAATAAGAAGAAGGATGGAGGATTATAACCTGCATACTCGAAGACCAGCTCGAGGACCAGAACTTCTCCGATACCTCCGCGAAGTGCGACTTACGTTTTCTAGAGAACATGCAAATTGTACGTTAGACTAATGGAGTAAACTCTTTATGAAAACTGTCTGTTTGCGTAGAAACTCTTCTCCGCACCTTCTCTATACACTTCCACGGCCGTCTGCAGCTCTTAAGGTGACTCTGCAATCATCGATCCATAGAACTTTACTCCATTAGCCTTGCGCCCAATTTGCATGTTCTCTAGAAAACGTAAGTCGCACTTCGCGGAGGTATCGGAGAAGGCAATCGCTTGGTGTGACCCTCGACGAGGCTAGGTCCTATGTGCCGCATGCGAAATTGATTGATTTACAAGCTGCCAATGGTTTTGGCAAGACGTCATGGGGCGTGAGATACCCCGCCCTAAGTGTGCTGTACGCAGGCATTTATGTGGCCACGATGACATACGCTGCGGCCGTATGGTACCGATGCTCGTCGATTTTTGTAATGAGAAAGGTGGTTGGAGGGAATCGATTTTTGTAATGAGAAAGGTGGTTGGAGGGAATACTCAGCGACCGGCGCTCATTTTACTCACGAAGGCTTACAGGTCGTGCAGCACGGCAGCGTTACCTGTAAGTCTCTCGTGCAGGACGACTTGCGGAGGAGGGAATCCAACTGGCCCCCAGGGAGCGCCGGGAATTGAAGCGCACCATTAGAGAGGATGCCGTGGCCTTTTGGCAGGAGCGGTGGGATGCGATAATTCATTTGGTCAAATTTTCATTTGGCAAAATTTTACTTGGTCAAGTTTTTTTATGGCAAATTTTTGTATAGCAAATGTTTTTTGCCAAATATCCAAATAATTTGATTGATCAAATTAACACTTCATATACTTACCCACAAATCAAAGCATAAGGCACATGATCATGGTTTTCTTAAACAATATTTTTTTAATAATAAAATTGTATGTTTGCAAAAAGTAGGTATTGCAGAAAATAGTGGGTTAGGTTAGGTTAGAACAGTGAGGGGTGCGATGGTGAGGGACCTCCACGTGGTACACCCCGGGCAACGTCCGCGTGTTTTGTCACGCGGGCGGCTGACTCTTCACCTGCGCGGCAGGTTACGTCAACTCGGCGGGCCTGTCGGGCAACCCGTAACCCGCAATGGAGTGGGCCGGGGGCCCTGGCTACGGAAGTCAGGACCAAGGCAAGGAAAAGCCTATAACACCTACAAGATGGAACGGTGGGGCAGCTGCGCCCGAAAGCAGTAAACCCAATATGGACAGTGTTAAGACATCGTTAATTTCCCGGGCGGGTCCCAGCCAAGCTGGGGAATCCCGTGGCCGCTCAAAAGGCGGTCGGTCCCATGTATACGGGGGGGCCAACACTGCTCCGCGGCTTCGGCCGTGTTACGACGACTCTCGCAATCTAAAAATGGACCTGAACTTGCCCAACGATTTGGTTGATGTTGAACCGGAGGTGGAGGCCTGTGCCCCGATGGCACACGCCAACACCATTGACCCTAGCGAAACCGTGATGGACTCCGAGTTATGCGATTCGGATGTAGTTGAACTGGAGACGGAGGCCTGTGCCCAGAAGGCATACGCCGAAGTCGTGACAAAAGAGAAGCGATTAACGGAAACTTCTGATTGTTTTGATGCACTCCCTGCAACGTCGGACCGCAGCACGCCTGCGGCAAATACGAGAAATCGTGCGACTGGCAGCTTCTGGGCAGCACAAGGGCTGACCCAAGATTTGGTGCTATCAGACAGTGACACGAGTACACTTACAAATGTGTCCAATGAGCGGAAAAAATACCAAAAAAAGTCAACGTCGGTTAAACGGAAGGCCACCGACGACGTCGAAGATGACTGGGAGTCAGTTCTCAGTGACCAAGGAGGAGAAAAAAGCCCCAAAAGGGGTTCTATAAAGGCGAAGCGGGGCCGTGGTCGAATTCAAACCACGGGCCGCTTCACAGGCGTGGGCGAGGCTAAGAAATATCTGGCAGCCGCCAAGAAATCCCAGCTCCAGTTGGATTTAGAAGAACAGGTAGCGCAGGATGAGCGCAAGACTAAGACGACTAGGGTAAAGACTGGATATGGGTGTGAGCAGAATCCAGATCTGACGGATATGCCCATAAAAGAGCTGGAGCAAATAGCGGCGGAGGACGCACACAAAATTTGCGACCTAGCCAGTAAATGCTCCAATATTAAGGGCACTTTCCAAAAAGCCTTTTACAACAGAGCGCGTTCATTGCTGACGGTTGTAGCCGAACTGGGAAAGCGTTCGGTATCAGATGAGACGAAAATACTGCAAGCGACCGTGGACCGCCTGCAGACAGAAGTTAAAGAGCTCCGGGAGGAACTTACAAATCTCCCGGCCAAAGCGATAGTACAACCTGCCGAAGTAGAGCCAGTTATTAAACCGGCTCCAGCTCCACCGGCCCGAGCGGGTAAATCGAAGCCAAAACAATTTGTCGCCCTTGCACCGACAGAATCTGACCTAGAGGCGACGATTCGTAAAATAGTCCAGGAGGAACGAACTTTTGTACGATCTTGCTTAGCAGGCATCGAGGATCGTCTCCTCCCGGTTCCAACAATACGTCCTCCACTAGCGGCGGATAGTAAAAAGAAGAAAGAAGAGCAGGGGCTCCCTGTTTTAAGGAACACAAAGGGTTCGAAGAGCAAAGCCTCAAAAATACCCAAGGTCGTTCCATTCACGGATGTTCCAGGGCCCTCCGAGCCCCCCGAAATAGCTCCTGGCTCATCTAGGAGCAAAATACCTCCGTCACCGACGGCTGCGCCTATAGAAGACGCGTTATTACCTTCGACCACCCCTGCAAACGAGAGGTGGTCTGAAGTTGTTCGGAAAGGTCGGAAAAAGACTCACGCGAAGACGCCAAATGCCCCAGTAAACCTAAACAAGGGCATAGGCAAAGAGAAGGCTGCGAAATCAGCCAACCAGATGACGAGACACGCTGCAAAGACAATGTCTACACAGGCCCCCAAGCCAACAGGCAAGAAGGACAAGAACAAGAAGGCCAAACTGGTCCCCCCTAAAACCGCTGCGGTGGTGATCTCACTCACTGCCGAGGCTAAAGACAGGGGGGAAACGTACGAAACGGTTTTGAAACGGGCACGCGATGCCATTGATCCTACCCAATTGGGGTTAGGGCCGGCCCGCTGCCGCCCGACACAAACCGGGGCTCGAATTTTTGAATTTCCAGGAGCGGAAAATGGCAACCAGGCAGATCTTTTCGCCGAAAAGCTCAAGGAGGCTATCTCGGACTCGGCTAAGGTGGTCCGTCCGTACAAGACCACGACCCTGGTCATTACTGGACTAGATGATTCTGTTAGCAAGTCTGAGGTGGTGGCTAAAGTGGTGGAAAAGGGAGGGTGCCCGTTGGAGACAGTAAAGGTCGGGGAGATTCGACCTAACCGAGGAGGACTAGGCGCTGTGCGTCTACAGTGTCCGGTTACTGCCGCCAAAGCCGTCTTGGATGGGGGTCGACTTTTGATAGGTTGGTGTTCGGTGTCGGTCAAAGCCCTGGAGGACCAGCCTATGCGATGCTTTAGGTGTTTCGGAATCGGACACACTCGCGCACTTTGCCCGTCGAAAGACCGGACAGCGCTGTGTTATCGCTGTGGCAA
>NW_021137779.1:0-1745 GCF_004193835.3 Ostrinia furnacalis | reverse complement strand
TGTTATTATGACCATGTAAAGAAAATTTTAAAAGATTTCATCAAGCAAGATTGAATAATGGAGAAATTTCCAATTTTTTTCTTTTAAATAAACTTGAAATAAATATAAGTAAAACTAATAATAATTGTGAAAGAATCATGAAAATATCTCTACAAATAAATAAGTTACAGGGCCCTAAAGTTGCGCATAACTATTCACGCCGTTTTGATCGGTGTATTCACGCACGACAGTCATTTGGGGTACAAACAGTAAATCACCCCTGATCCAGTGCTGTTGACAGATCCATATTTTTTTAAATCTATTTTTAATTTTTATAAGTCACTCAAGATTCTCTCTTAGTAAAATTTTGTAACCTTTTTTTAAATATCCCAGACCTGGCCATTTATACAAAAAGAACGGCACCGCCTGTTCCAATTCCACGCTAAAATAAGTATGTAGGTAATTTAAATAATTAATTTCCCAGACATTTCTAGATCGATTTTAAAAAAAACTTCACCGTCTTTTTAGTTTTGGTATATATTTTAATCCCATTCAGAGTAATATAGTTTTTTTTTAACATCAGGAAACTTCTCCATTGAAATGTTGGAAGAACAATTTATTTACAACACCTCTTTATCTTGATCATCTATTGAAGAACAAGAAATGCAAGTGGAGTTCTTAGAATCGTTTTCTAGTTCTGAATGAAGTGATAAGTTAATGAAAAGTATGGTGCATAATAAAATTAGTTACTTTAAGATTAAGTAATATACGTTTTATTTATAACAACATTCTTCATACTCATACCTACCTAAAATGTATATTCGTACTTCATGTTCGTTAATATTAAAGTCATAAAAGTAAAAAATTAAATAGTATCAAGATCGTTTATTCCAATTTCCCCAGTATTGCTCTCAACAAAGTTTATTTTCCCTATTTGCCATGAGATTCTGGTACACCTATAGGTATTATGATTATTTTATTTCCATAGTATGCGTAATAAATAACTAAAAAGTCCTAAAATTATTATTAATTTCCCATATTTCGGGTAATTTTCCCACGTAAATAACTGAGAACACTGGTCTTTGACGTATTATTTTTTCGAGTGAATGACGTTTGATTTCAATTATAATTTCAATATTTTAATGTCGGGAAATAAGTGATTGGAATATTATTTTGCCTGTGAAATGTGATTCCTTAATTTTTGTTTGTTCGAACAGAACGGTTTTTACACAATTTCATCACACAAGACATGTCGTATTCGTGTTGTTTTTTCGCTGCTTAAATGTGTCAACTGTGTGAAGTTTGCACTCGAAGTGGTGTATCAGGGTGTGAATGTGTGCGTGACGGCCTGCACGTACAGGCAAGCTGGTGTATCCTAATGTCTGTCACAGTATTTTGTTGATGAGAATCCGTCCGACTTTTTTTATAGGTCTATGCTCCAAGCACCATTTTGACTAAATTATTCGTTGTTTGAATACACTTCAGTCATGGACCTATAAAAAAAGGGCATGTATTTAAATGATCTTTTTAAATTAGCAAAAACGGCAATTAAAAAAATCTAAATGGTCATCTATTTTAATGATTGATCCTCTTTCTTTGAGACACAAAATAAATGAAATCGATCGATATTTTAATCTCTTTTGAACTACGCAAAAAAATATTGATATGTAAAAATTATATCTGATCGTTACTTGTTGGTCCTCAAAAATAAAAGAAATGAGCACCAAATATTCAATATTGTGATCCTTTTTTAAATAATTCGATTT
>NW_021137778.1:0-2144 GCF_004193835.3 Ostrinia furnacalis | reverse complement strand
CAACCGTAGTATGAATAATGCAATTTGAAATTGAATAATAATTCCTCCCTTCATACTTCAACAGGCTTAGGACTGTCAACTTAAAAGTTGGCGTATTTAAAATAAATCAATTTCATAAAAATATTATTTTTTCTATTTACATGAATATGGTTTGACTACGTTTGTGTGCGTTTGCTTCGTCGCGCTCAAATTTGTTTGGTCAGACAGAGACGGAGTGAATCTCTACGTTCGCACATAAGCTTAGCGAGAAATACTAGGTGCGCGTAATACGCGACTACGGATTACGCAATAATAACTTCTATTGCTTCGATGATAGGGTCGGAAATTGTGTAATTTATAAAATACTAGGTGGATCAAGTATTTAAAAAATTTGAATTGCCTAGTACTGTAAAATACCTAGTGTGTGGATCTGTTCTAGTAAATACGTCTCATCTCTAACATACTGGTGATCTGCCGCTGGTAGTAGGACCACAGCGGGAAGAGCCAGGGCCGGTCGCCGGTGAGCGCGCCGGCGCGCCGCAGGCAGGCCCAGGCGCGCGCGCTGTTGCTGAAGCAGCCGAACGCGCCGCCGCCCGTCGCCAGCAGCACGCCGTCTGGACAAGCACAAACATACATTTTAAAGGTCTATTCCACTTTGACCACCTGGCTTTGATGACCCAGGCGATCAAAGTCCACTTCCAGCGACAATTTAGTGTCCTTTAATCACCCCCGGATTTGCCAAGGGTGATCAAAGTGGAATTTAACTAGAAATTATTATTTTAGTGTCCTTTGATCACCTACATACAAATCACACCTCTGAAAATAGACACGTCATGTCCAATTGTTGTAAGTACAAATACTTTCTTAATATAGACAATTTTTTTACAGTTTTAAAGACTAAGGGCTATATTTCACCGAGACACCATGGCGGCGCAACCAGTCGCCGCTACCAACAAAATGTACAACAAATACAGCTTTGCGCAACCAAACGGACACCAGGTGAGTAACTCTCTATAGAGCTGTATACATTTTGTTGGTAGCGGCGACTGGTTGCACCGCCATGGTGTGCTGGTGAAATTATACATATAGCCCTAAAGCTGGGTTGCACCATCTTACTTTAACAAACGTCAAAAACACTGCTTTAGTGACCCACTCTACCTAATCAGATTTATGGCCCATTCTTGATTGCCAGATATCTCTCACTGAATTTATTCCCGTTGTCCCCACCAGACTTGTCCCCAACAAGCCAAACGACTGGTGAGAATTTAATATTTTTCTGTTTATTCCCATTGTCCCCACCGGAGGAACGGGGACAACGAAACTAATAAATTTAATTAAAATCCCACCCGAATCTCAGAACGAGCCTGATGGAGACAACGGGAATAAATTTGACTTATAATTTCGTCGTCGCCTACTAGCGGTTCACTAGCAATGGACTCTTGTCTAGATATTTGGAATATTACAAATCTTAAACTATTATGTTGCATTTTTACTATAAAATTATCACTTCACGGGATTTATTGCAATAATATCTATTTTAACGGTAAATAAACGTCGGGAGGGTAAATATTTTATTTACCGTTAAAATAGATATTGTTGCAATAAATCCCGTGAAGTGATTAATTTATTACAAATCTGTATATCAAACTGACGTGTGAGCGTGGCGACGTCGACGACGAGCGCGGGCCGGTGCAGCGCCTGCCCGTACACCAGCGCGTCCGCCAGCATCAGCCGGCCCTCCATGTCCGTGTCCTCGATCTAAACAAAACCACAGAATAAGTAATAGTACAGGTACAGAAGGATTACTCCGCAAAACGATTTAAAAAATGCGAGTCTTGTTACGACGCGATACAGTGGAATTCAGCTCGCACAGCACTACGTACCTACAATTTTATTCACCTACAAGTTTTGTCTCTTTCTATCGCGTGCCTCTGAACTCTTCTTACGCTGTTAGGGTTGCTGTATAGTGAAAAAATAATTAATCTACTTATTTGTAATGAGGTACGTATGTAGGTAAGTGTGCATTCATTATGGAAAACCTTGGGAGAGGCCTTTTTCCAGCAGTGGACGTCATTTGGCTGAAACGAACGAACGAATTCTGAGCAGTAGTCATGGTAGGTTAGGTTCCTATACTATCCTAAGAATTATTGATTACCTACATGGCC
>NW_021137777.1:0-787 GCF_004193835.3 Ostrinia furnacalis | reverse complement strand
TCGCACCCACTCCCCTAATACAGGCAGAACTGCCTCTATGGTGCGACGTAAAATTTGAATGACGGCCAGGCGTACCCTTCAGCACTCTAGGGCCTAGATCCTCAAGCCTCTACCTTTTGGTTTCCACCTCTCGTGGTGCGTATATAGTTACGTAATAATTCGTACGCGTGGAACTCCTTTTACTCCTTAGTTCGTAAAATCTGTTGTTTGATATCATGTTGATAGATGGCGTTTCACGGCTTCCCTCGCATGAATATTTACGAACGTCAAAAACAGTAGTTTGTTTAGCGCTGTAGATTTTAACCAATGACGATAGATTGCGCTTTTTAGACACGTCTTATTTATTTATTGAAATTTATTTGTCACATATCGTCATAAAATTATAGCCTATATGTTAATCTGGTTTATAAACAACTAGCTGACCCGGCGAAGAGATTTTCTTAATATTTTTTTCCGTAAGAACCATCCTTGGACTTCCACAAACATTTAAAAAAAAGAATTATCGAAATCGGTTCAGCCGTTCACACGTGATGCCGTGACAACGCGAAACGGGTTTCATTTTTATATATATAGATAATACTGTAAAGTTTCAACAAAATCCGTTCAATAGTTTTTGAGTGAAAGAGTAACAAACATCCAGACATCCAAACTTTCGCATTTATAATATGTATTAGTAGGATTGTTATACGTCGCAACTAATGACAATATTTTTTTCCCATTTATCCTCAGTAGGGACATAGTCAGTGTCCACAACCGGGAATAGACGGACTGCGGACACTATGCGGTA
>NW_021137776.1:0-680 GCF_004193835.3 Ostrinia furnacalis | reverse complement strand
CGCACTTTCTTCGTAATTCCAGTAGCATTCTTACATGTTGGAACGGTACAAGACGGCATAATTTAATTATAAAGTGTCAATCTGACGGATATGTAAACAATGCGCGCGCCGGCCATTGACTGATTGCTCTAAAGTCAAATTAGTGCGATTTGGAGTACTTTATAAATATGAATACACATTTACGCCCGTTGACGGTTTCTGGTTTGTTCCGTATTCTTAGATCCTAATCAATCAAATACCTACATTTTTTGCAAAATACTTAAATGTCTATACTTACACAACTACGAATTCAAGTTCCAAGCCATAGTAGTTGATACGAGGTTACTTTTCTATTCAGAAATTCTATAAATTATGAGCAATGGTTCAATTCCGCAAATAGTTTCTGTAAATGCATTACAGTAACTGTTCATCTCTGTCATCAGCTTGCAACTTGTGGTAAGTGAGAGATGCTGAAAGACGTACTTAAATGAAACCTGAAGGAAAATGATTAATAGTTTATAGCTCTTGTGGTATTCATTTGTAAGGAAAGAAAGAGTGGTAAAAAGCCTCTCGGGTCACAGAATGTATTAATCAGTAGTGAGTCAAAAGGATTGAGTTTGAGTAAAAAAAGAATATTCAACAAAGACTACGAATATTAAAATATAATTTATAATATATAATAATATAAGGGAGAGTCCGCT
>NW_021137775.1:0-1973 GCF_004193835.3 Ostrinia furnacalis | reverse complement strand
TAGACAATTCACCATCTTCTCCGTCTGCACCGGTGGCGGTTCAATTCCAGTCACCAAGCCGCAAGGGAAAAATCACTACCTTGCAGTGGCGCCCATTTTTTGATGTTTATTATTGCCACATTATTTTTATGAAGTTTATGGGTGGAAAGCCAATAATAGAAGCAACATTGTGTGCTGACTATCCGCTCATACACTTCTATTTTGTTGTTAAATATTTTTTATTAGGGAATCTCTCATGTGTGTACCTACTGTTGTTTGTCTTGTGTTTTTTTTTTGTAATTTATTTTATTTGTGATGCCCACATAATTTTTTTTGGTTGTCAACTTTATACATATTATTATGTTAACCATTATAACAGAGCGTACTTCTCTATATGAGGTTAGTTTACATGATGTTAGGTTACATTTTTTTGTGTTGCAACTCTTATTTTGTATATTATGTTGGGACAAGTAAGTAACATTTTTTTGTTAGGTTATATTTATTTTATACCTACACTGCTTTTGGGCTTTATAGCTTATAACTTTTAGTTACTTACTTCAATTATTTTGTTTTTTCATGCAAGACAAACACAGTTTTAGTTTTAATTCTAGTGTTTATTTATTTGTACTAATAATAAGTAAGTACATAATGTATTTTAAAGTACCTACCCAGATATTTTGTTACATAATGCTAACTACAATATTTAATTTTGTTTAGGTACTTAGGTAACAAATTGCTTTTGTGTCACCATGGACATATAACTTTTATTTCATGTTACCTAGTACACATTATTTTGTATTACATAATGTTAGCATAATATTATAACCTTTTTTGAAATTAATTAATTTAATTTGGCAAAATTTTTATAACTAACGCAAATATTCCTATTAGTTATTTAGGCATTATACTGCAGTGTATTATAGGGTTTGGTACATAATATTATTGCTGGCTAGTGAGTTGTTTGTGGGTACACTTTGCTAACTTGTTAATTGTTATACGGGAATAACTTAATTGATTATCGATTGATTTTGGTTTTGATAACAATTGAAAGTTGTTAATTCTTGTAAAGTGCCATTCTCTTAAATTTGTATAAATTAATGATTAATTTTCATTTAACTTTTGGAAAATATTTTTGCCACATAGTTTTTTTTCAAAAATAATTTTATTATGCTACCTTCTTTAACACTAGAAAGGCCGCCGTCCCATTTTTGTCCCACTCGCGAGTTTGATCAGCTCTAACTTTTTTATTTTTCAACGAAAGTCCATGAAACTTTTTGACTTTTTCTGATTTATTGAATTTTATCATTTTTTATTGTTTTTGATAATATAACATTAATAGAAAAAAAAATTAAATCGGTTTTACCTAGAAGCGCCACTGGGTCAATTTTGTCCCACCCTGGTATTTGCCACAATAATTCGATGAAGAGTCCTTTTTTCGAGGAGATACGAAAGTGGAGAGGTGAGGAGAGTTTAGGTGACTCGTGACAATGCAGAAATGTAAATATATTGTACTAGTTTTTGCCTGTGACTTCACCCGTGAGAAATTAAGTTTATCATAGAAAGACCTAATTTATTGACACTTATCGTTGCTTTTTGACCAAATAACTGATTATTATTCTAAATTATAGCAGACATTATGTTATTCTGAAGTATTAACAATAAAATTGCAAAGTTTTATTAAGATCGGCTTAGTATTTTTTGCGTAAAAGAGTGAAAAAACATCCATCGATCTAACCATGAATCCATACTCACTTAGTTCAAGTTCCAGGCATATATCCACCTATTCATCCATCCTATCCATTCATCAGTCCATCCATCCTTCAATTCATCAATATTTATTAACTTTTACACTTATAATATTAGTAGGAAGATGGCCTCTAGACATAAGCCAGTTCATACATTGTATGATTTGATACATTTTTGAAAGTGTGACTTACAAAATTTTGAAGATTAAACGTACATATTTTTCATTGTAATTGGTCAAAAACTTCATC
>NW_021137774.1:0-1893 GCF_004193835.3 Ostrinia furnacalis | reverse complement strand
AATAAAACCGACTCCAAAAAACCTACACTAAAACGTAGAAAAATAATTACTAATTACCTACTTATTTATTAGGACGAATTAATTACTAATATTTATGTAGATATACCATGATTGATACTTCTGGAATCGGTGCCAAGATTATGAAACATGTAGGTAAAGTTTGCCTGCACCGACTCCAAAAGTATCAATCATGGTATACCTACATATATATTAATAATTAATTCGTCCTAATAAATAAGTAGGTAATTAGTAATTATTTTTCTACGTTTTAGTGTAGGTTTTTTGGAGTCGGTTTTATTTTTTTTTATAAAATTTTACTTATTTCTTGCTTTTTAGTTAACTAATTATTACCTTGATGTTACTACTGAAGGTAGGCAGTACACTGAGACCAAAAAAAATTGGTTCATAATCGGCGGAGATATTGCGTATAAAAAAGTTCATCCCCAATTTTCCACCCTTGGGGGTGAAATATTTTCTTCAAATTCGCATGAAACCACACTTTTCATAATACCTATTCAACAAAAAAATAATCGTTCAAATTGGTTTATAATCGGCGGAGATATTGCGTATAAAAAAGTTCATCCCCAATTTCCACCCTTGGGGGTTGTTTTTTTTATTATTAAATTTAAATGGGACCACCTTTGAGATATTACCTATACGCCGAAAAAAGATTTGTTCAAATCGGTTCATAATTGGCGGAGTTATCGCGTAACAAACATAGAAAAAAAAACATACTCTTTTTTTGAAGTCGGTTGAAAAAATATTGTCATTAGTTGCGACGTATAACAATCCTACTAATACATATTATAAATGCGAAAGTTTGGATGTCTGGATGTTTGTTACTCTTTCACTCAATAACTACTGAACGGATTTTGTTGAAACTTTACAGTATTATTGTTTATAAACCAGATTAACATATAGGCTATAATTTTATGACGATATGTGACAAATAAATTTCAATAAATAAATAAGACGTGTCTAAAAAGCGCAATCTATCGTCATTGGTTAAAATCTACAGCGCTAGACAAACTACTGTTTTTGACGTTCGTAAATATTCGTGCGGGGGAAGCCGTGAAACGCCATAATCTATCAACATGATATCAAACAACAGATTTTAAGAACTAAGGAGTAAAAGGAGGTCCACGCGTACGAATTATTACGTAACTATATACGCACCACGAGAGGTGGAAACCAAAAGGTAGAGGCTTGAGGATCTAGGCCCTAGAGTGCTGAAGGGTACGCCTGGCCGTCAGTCAAATTTTACGTCGCACCATAGAGGCAGTTCTGCCTGTATTAGGGGAGTGGGTGCGACGGCATGATCGCCTCTTACAAAGGGCGACCCAGGTTCTACCGGGCCTTGGGTGCTTCGGGCCATTCCTCCACCGTATAGGCCGAGAGCCTGTAGATGGTTGTCAGTTAACACTGCAGTCTTGGCACGTGAGTCACAACTCCAACAGTGCCCAGCCTAAGCGAACGAGCGGCGCGGTTGGAAATGACCTCTCCCTACCAATCGGGAAGAGGCGTGAGATAGATAGATAAATTGTTTATTTGTTGTAACACACTTTTTCAACCGACTTCAAAAAGGAGGAGGTTCTCAATTCGACCCGTATGTTTTTTTTTTTCTATGTTTGTTACGCGATAACTCCGCCAATTACGAACCGATTTGAACAAATCTTTTTTCGGCGTATAGGTAATACCTCAAGGGTGGTCCCATTTAAATTTAATAATAGAAAAAACAACCCCCAAGGGTGGAAAATTGGGGATGAACTTTTTTATACGCAATATCTCCGCCGATTATAAATCAATTTGAACGATTTTTTTTTGTTGAATAGGTATTATCAAAAGGGTGGTTTCATGCGAGTTTGAAGAAAATATTTCACCCCCAAGGGTGGA
>NW_021137773.1:0-930 GCF_004193835.3 Ostrinia furnacalis | reverse complement strand
TAACTGCCGGAACACAACAATGCTGTTAACATTGTTGTTATGGCGACAGACTTAGGTAAGATGGTGGTAGCTAGCCAGGCGGACTTAGAACAAGCCCTACCACCAACCAAACCGAACAGAAAAATCTGCCCCCACTGGGAATCGAACCCGGGACCTCTGCGTCTGAAGCAGGTGGTCTTACCACTAGACCACAGAGGCGGTTTAAATCTTTTTGCATTAACTCTACTACTGCTTAGGGATATTCAAGCTAAAAAAAAAACAGCACAAACAGCAAGCTCTACTCTACATTTTGTATATAATTGTAGTAGAATCCGATTATAAGGACGCTCAAGGGACCGATGATATTACGTCGTAATAAAAAAGTTATTTTTTACGTTATTTCTCAACAAATCAACTAACCAAATAAAAAATATGCGTCGCTAAAAGAGGTCGGTCGTTATAAGCGACGTCGTACTAAACGGATTCTACTGTATTGTATTTTTTCACGTTGCTATTGCTATTGCGTCGATACACAAAAAGTTCTAAAGGTAGAACCTCGCGTCATAATTTTAACACAGCCGCCAGTCGATTGTCAGGGCAACACAAAACTTCCGAGTTGAATGCCTAAGGCTTGCCATTAGCAAAGCCTCCACATCCTCCAGACTTCTTGTGACGAGCTCATTAGCAAATGTGCCGTCTCTTTCTCACCTAATATAAGCTAGTATTTCCATCCTTCACACACAACACCCGTGACGGGAGATAATAAGTGTCAAGACGTTTTTAAGAGCGTTTACGTCTAGCGTGGCATGTCAAGTTTAGGTAATTTCGATGCTATTTTTATTCACACTAAAATAATTATGACTGTGTGCGTGTTCTCACGCTCTATAGTCAAACAAAATACTTTGATCCACCATCGTAAAAGTGTGCCAGGCTGTCAAGTGACAGCCCAAA
>NW_021137772.1:0-622 GCF_004193835.3 Ostrinia furnacalis | reverse complement strand
GAAATCATTGGGGTACGGGCCTATGTTCAGCAGTGGACGTCCTATGGCTGAAATGATGATGATGATGATGATAAAATGTTGCTTTATTAAAATTTCTACGCTAAAAATTATCCATTTGTATTTAATGCCACTATGCAGTCCTAGTTTAACTATTACGAGAAAAACTCATTTTTGCGTTTTCATACTAGTTGCTATTCAAGTAGCCATATGTTGGGAACCCAACAACGCGCGGGAGGAGACGTGCGGGCGGCGTACAATGACTAACGTCACCTCGGGCCGACAGCGTCATCATCGGCTGCGCTCGGGTCACACACTCGCCTTTTGGACACCACCGTCGACGCACGATTACCGCGTATCCTAGATAATTATTGTAAATTAGGTTGGCGAGAATACAGCACCTATTTTTATACAGTCCACTATTTTATTTATTACTAATATTCGTTTAAGACCCTAACACATAAGATAAAAATAATACAGAATACATAGGCTTGTGATACCTTTTTAGAATCTCAATTAACCAAGGAAGTTTTTAAGGTAATGGGCACGATGGTCTTCCTACATTTTTTTTACACGACGACTGATCAAAAATCCAAGACAATGAATTAATGTTTCCTTCTTCTCT
>NW_021137771.1:0-29202 GCF_004193835.3 Ostrinia furnacalis | reverse complement strand
CTCATGAGTGAGTACTATCATCATCGGTTGCTAAACGTTGGTTTAGCAACCGATGATGATAGATGTTGATCCGTGATGTGTGCGCTTCATATGATTCTGTGGCTCGACTTTCGCCTGGCGTGGCAACCAAATAAAAAGCCTAACAAAAGCCGGCAATATTTGGCCGGACAAGACCCTAAAAAGCCAAACATGTCCGGCTAAAGCCGGACGCCTGGCAACCCTAGTCGGGAGCCATTCCTCTGCATTCGGGCCACTAATTGTGATTTGATATAATAACATGTTGCATGTTCACAAATAACTAGAAATTTAGTACCGGTTGCATTTAACACGCCAATTAAGTGGACTGTAAATATAATATTTTTTCAATTATCTTTTACTAAGTAAGCCACCAGCCCGCTTGATCATCAGAACAGCTCTAAAAGACAAAGTAACTGGGTGGTCGACACCATTAAACAATAATTATCTAAAAGCATTTAATTTCAGCCCTGAGAACCTACCTACGAGGGCTGCACTAAAAGTATCGGGAATGGAATATTTCCACTGTTCCTGTCATATTAAAATCTATTTAATTGCAAACTCCAGGGTTTTTAAAATCGTATACCATTTATTTATTTAAAAAAAGATTCTCGGTCGTATCACAAGGTCTTGTCAAACTTGTTTAGTCGTTGAGAAAATGGATTGACTCGAGAAAATTCAAGAGCGATGATTTATTATGACTTTTGAAGTGGTTTAACACAAAAACAGTGTGTTGACCGGATGATTTCTGCATTTGGTAATGAAGCCCCATCCAAAACCACAATTTATCGCTGGTTTCCTGAATTTCAACGTGGACGTGTCAAGTTCAGTGATGATCCCCGTCAAGGTCGTCCAAAAACTGCAGTCAACTAAGAAAACGTTGATGCTGTGCGTAAGCTGATTGAAGAAGATCGACATGTGATATACCGCGAAATTCAGGCAACTTTAGACATTGGCATGAGTCAAATACAAATAATCTTGCATGAACAATTAGGTGTAAAAAAGTTGTTTTCCCGATGGATACCGCATTCGCTCTGTGAAGAGCAAAAAGCGGCTCGCGTTACTTGGTGCGTCAGAACTCTCGGGAGATTACATGCAGGATCCTCAAATGCTGTATACAACATCGTATCAGGTGACGAATCCTGGATATACGCGTACGAACCCGAAACAAAAAACCAGTCACGAGTTTGGGTGTTCGAAAATGAATTAAAGCCAACAAAAATTGTTCGTTCACGGAGTGTTGCAAAAAAAATGGTGGCCACGTTTGTCTCCAAAACCGGCCATGTTGCGACTATTCCTCTTGGGGGACAAAGAACGGTTAATGCAGATTAGTATGCTAGCATTTGTTTGCCACAGGTCGTTTCTGAACTCCGTAAAGAGAACTGCAACCGCCGCATCATCCTCCATCACGACAATGCGAGTTCTCACACCGCGCACTGAACAAAAGAGTTTTTAGAGCAAGAAAACATAGAATTATTAGTCCATCCGCCGTACAGCCCCGACCTAAGCCCTAATGATTTCTATACTTTCCCTAAAATAAAGAATAAATTGCGTGGTCAGAGATTTTCATCACCTGAAGAAGCTGTGGACGCCTACAAAACGGTCATTTTGGAGACCCAAACTTCCGAATGCAATGGTTGCTTCAATAATTGGTTTCGTGTATGGAAAAAATGTGTCAAATTTCGCGGAGAATACTTTAAAAAGCAATAAATACATTTTTAAATAGTAATGTTGTTTCACTTCCTTGATTCCCGAAATTTTCAGTGCCGCCCTCGTAATAACTATACTTAATTAGCAATTAACAAAGATTTTAAAACCGAGAACTAATTGAGATCCGATTATACTTAATTAACGAAAGGGTTACAAGTTTCCATAATCTACACAATATCTATCGCCTTTTGACAGCTACACAGTAATATCAATTGATTGGTGGTGTCAAGCCCTATCTGGATTGTCATCTGAGTTGCAACACTTCAACTCAAACTGATAAAAACTATGAAAAAACGCCTATGAAACGGAGATCCGTTTGATTACCAACAAATACCAGAAAAAACCCTTGAAATTGTTAGAATTCAAAAAAATCGAATTGCTCCTGCATGTGGAGTGGAGACTCAATGGCTTAATGATGATGATGATGATATCATAAACAACAATACTCAATAACGAAACCCACATCACAGCTTTACTAATACTGTAGAAATCCGTAATCATTTTCTCAGTAATTACATATTTACTTGAGTAAAAAAACTTATTTATATTTGCAAGTAAGAAGCACTTTTACACGTCCCAGTATTAACCCTACCACTGCTTCAGGACAATAAATGGGCCAGCGAAAGAAATAATTACTTAAATAGGTACCTATTTTAGGAGTAAGTGTGATTGGTTGAACTTATTTAGGTATTCCTTTACACTTACTAATAATGATATCATTGTTCTTTATTAAACCTACACGCTTGTAACAAAGCAACCATAAAAATACTGTAACGCATACATAATAGATAACTAGTAAATATAATTTTACATACCCATCAATTATACATTACTTATATTTTAAAATATGTAGTATATTTCTTCAAATAAATAAATTGATTAGCAGTTATCTTAATTGTCATCTACTTACCATTTAGCAATAAACTACATAGGTAATATGTAATGCAAAAAAACAAATTCTTTTAATTAAATTTTACGTATGAACTATCATTCTTTTTATGAATAGGAACTAAATCGCCCAAAATAGTCAGAAAATTTAAAAGTAAACATAAAAACAAAGTCGCTCATAAAAGTCGCAGAGAAGGGCTAGATTATTTACAAAATTTATGAAAGGTAGGTCCTCGAAATTATAAAATAAATAATTATACTAACCGTCGCTCCTTTGTCTTCCATTTTGTATTTTCAGAGTCTATATCACATAAGTTTTTAATAAAATTGTTTGATCAAGTTTTTCCACTGTTGTGAATTACGAGAGCATAATATTTGAAAGTGCCGCGTGGTTGGGCGTGCGGCCTGCGCGCGCGCTTGTACCGACTGACAGCGGATCTTCCCGAGCTCACGGACTATCCACCACTCTTGCGGTGACAATAGTCACAGCCGGCACGTCAAGTTATAGCAAGCATCTTAAGTACGTGTAATAAGAGCGGATTTGCAACAAAAATGCATCGTGCTGTCGTTTGTACGATTTCGTTACTTACCATGTGCGTCCAAATACGCTTCGATTTTTGGGCTAACGAGGACATTTTAGCAATCATTATAGTCTGTTGCTGCAATTTATTCCAATTTGCTAGTTTCTATTCTGTAGTCGGATGAAATGTTGTGATAATAGAGTATACCTAGTAAACATAAACAAATTCAATGCCAAAAATAAAAGAAGGAGAAGTGATAACCCTAAATAGTTTTTAGTCTTGGATGACAAGCACTTTACTGTTGCAGACGGCTCCACCTACATCAATTTTTTAACAATAGTCAGACTAAACGGTATGACAAGATTGTTCGATTCACATCATATCTATTCCTGTGTGAATTTGCAGCTATTAGAGATGACACCCAGAGATCACATCATCACATATCAAATAACTAGGTATACTGTTTGATAAGTCTCAGGTTAATTAAACGGCTAAGTACTGGTACATACTTAATAATAATAATAACCTGTCGTATCGTCAGAAAGTTCATGCAGGACGACTCCAACTCCGCAATAAACTCTGAACACGTAACTCACTTGGCATGAGCCCGTGAGTTAACGTTATACCGAAGAACTTACGGACTTCGAGTAAAAAAAAGAGCCTAAGAAATAATAATAATAAAACGTTTATTGCCAGTAAAACCAAATACATAAAGTCCTTATATCTAGCGGATACCGCACTAAGCGAAGCTTGTGTCGCGGTAACTTTTAAAACTTGTTACACAAAAGAATCTTTACAAGTGGTCTGGGAACATTCAGATCAGACTATTACTAACAGTTTCAGAGTGTTATTATTAATCAGGTAAATGAAATTACTTACAATATTTTAATGTTACTACTTAGTCTCTATAAGTACCTATAATAGTCATCTTAATTGATTCCTTAGTTCCATCGTTGGTTAAGCTAAGTAATTAATAGTAATTTGAGTATTAATAAGTACGTACGAGTTTGGTATATTTACGAACGATGGTAAGAAAGAATTTATACACGCGATACTCAACAATCACTATTATAAGATTATGCAAGCTACTCGTATAAATGAAAGGCGGAATGCAGCCTCCTACCCCATAATAAATATCAGCAAGGATGCAACTGCATCCTCTAGCTAAATGTTTTGGGGATTCTTTTTTTTTATAATTGATAGATAAGGCGAACTTAATGCCATCGGGCATTCTCTGCCAGTTCACCTTTGGGCTAAACAGATTTGGGATTCTAAATTGTCCAGTCAAGTCAACCCTGCCTTGTTTTACCATATTACTTTAACTTTAACCCTTTAACTGGTATAGAGAAAAATATTTTTGATTAGTTTTGTACCTTATGTTTTCTCAATAAGGTTCAAAATATGGTGGCAACATTTCTGCCACTATCAGGTAAAGGTAACTTTAATAAACGTAAAATGTTTGTCAAACTCTATATAAAAACACAGGTTAAAATTGTATTTACGGTTAATGATAAGATGGTGCAGCCTTAGAAATGGAAGAAAATCAAAAGAAAAGGCACTTGCGAACTTGGTTCCGCCTTAATGGCAATAAATAAGCAGACTTTTTTTAATTTCGAACGGGATAAAAAGTATCCTATGTCCTTCTCCTGGCTCTAAACTACCTCCCTGACAATTTTCAGCTAAAGCGGTTCAGCCGTTCTTGAGTTATAAGTGGTGTAACTAACACGACTTTCTTTTATATATGTTGCAGGAAATGTATGAATTCTAGGAATTGTATACTATTCCTAGGAAATGTATACAATTCCGAAGCTATTTAGGAAATGTATAAAATATTGCTTCAGAGATTTTTTAATACGCACATATCCTAGGAAATTTATACTTTTCCTAGGAATTTTATAGAATTCCAATACTGTATTAGGAAATGTATAAAACTAAGCGACACCAGCGCGGTTTTTTCTTTCGGCATCACGCATATTACGCTGAAGTATTGGAAATCCCTAATTTTAACATCTCTTTTATTAAACTATTTTATTGGCATGAATGTTTTAGTACTCCTGTAGCTGGATAACAAAGTCTCGGTTAGGTTAGGTTAGACTTGCGACCTTACACATACACAGCTGCCGCGGTAGCGGCCGCCGAGCGCTATTTAAGTTTCGGAGAAAAAAAAGTGGCGTAATAAATATAATTTTGTGTAAAAAAAATGTATGCTTAAAATTTGTGTGCCAAAAAAAAAATTGGCGATTCGATAGAGACCCCGCGTAATCGGATGATGCAATTCCTTTCCCTCGCACCGCATGTCCACGCGTATTCTTGAAATCTTATATTACATTTCCGATCTGGGGGCACGGCAGTGCCCCCGCCAAGTCGAGCGCGAAGCAAACACTGCCGTACCATCCTTTACTGGAACCATTTCGCCGCATTTTCAGGCCTCTATTTGAGAACCTTTGGATAAGACCAGAATGCAGAAACTTTCGTCATCTAATAAGCTATAATCACATACTTAAAATCCAAAATTTCAAGTCTCTAGGTCATTTAGTTCCGAAGTTAAGCGAAAGCAAAGTTTCGCATTTATGACACTCACTCACTCACTCACTCACTGATGATCATCAAAATAGAACTAGTACTTCCCATTAACTCAGAGAGCTGAAATTTGGTACAGAGTTAGGGTTTAATGACTACATAAAGGGAAAACTATAAAAACTAGGAAAATCGAAGATCTGGAGTAACACCACATTCATATCAATACTACTAGTGCCACACCGGCACCGTGGTGTTCGCGTGTACCGCTCACCGCTAGATGGCGCTAGCACTTTGAGCGTCGATTTTCTGCGCCGCGGTGTCCAGATTTTTTTTCCTTTCTAGACCCCCCGTCGATTAAGTTGAATGTTGTGTAATTTGCATTTCGTTGATTTCGTTTATTAGATTAGTTAGCTAAGGTTAAGTTATTAAATATTATTAATTTTATTAATAATTCGTACGCGTGGACCTCGTTTTACTCCTTAGTTCGTAAAATCTGTTGTTTGATATCATGTTGATAGATGGCGTTTCACGGCTTCCCCCGCATGAATATTTACGAACGTCAAAAACAGTAGTTTGTCCAGCGCTGTAGATTTTAACCAATGACGATAGATTGCGCTTTTTAGACACATCTTATTTATTTATTGAAATTTGTTTGTCACATATCGTCATAAATTATAGCCTATAATTATGTTAATTTGGTTTATAAATAATAATACTGTAAAGTTTCAACAAAATCCGTTCAGTAGTTTTTGAGTGAAAGAGTAACAAACATCCAGACATCCAAACTTTAGCATTTATAATATTAGTAGGATTGTTATTGTTATACGTCGCCACTAATGACAATTTTTTTTTTCCCATTTATCCTCAGTAGGGACATAGTCAGTGTCCACAACCGGGAATAGACGGACTGCGGATACTATGCGGTATCCAAGAATTACCTCAGCCTGTGCCTCAGTGATATCATGCGTTGCGCTTTTTTGAACAGTAGGATGCTTCACGACTACACAGCACTGTGCCATACTCGAGCCCCATATAGGACCATATAACGCGCGACGCAAAAGTATAGTCAGCGACTCAGTGCCTCCGAGATTAGGCATCAACGCGGCGGTAGCCAAAAGCTTAAGGGTGAGACGATTCAAGTGGCCGTCAAATGACCACTGTCCAACTAACTACAATCCGAGGTACCTACCGCAAAGATTTTCCGACTGTAATATGTTGTGTATGTTNTCGTTTGATCATTTAAATGTATAAAACAAAGTCGTTTTCCGTAGTCTGTCCCTGTGTACTCGTATGCTTAGATATTTAAAACTACGCAACGGATTTTGATGTGTTTTTTAACAGATAGAGTGATTCAAGAGGAAGGTTTACGTATACTTAGTACAGTGCAAAGCCGGGGCGGGTCGCTATTTATTAATAAATAAAAAACAGTTTTTTTTTAAATAAATCATAATAGATTTTCACCCTGTATAAATGTATCTCAAACTGGTTTAGATCTCGGTTACTTGACTATTACCATATTACCTTCCACCACAATATAAATACTATTCAGTAGGTATGTCCACTCCCTTTTAAGTACTCAAACTGTACTACGCAAAAGAATGTACCTATACTCTAGAAAGTGTTGTTCATAAGTATTTCTTTCACTTAAGCAAATACATAGTTAAGTGGGAGAAAGTGTGAGCTAGCAGTTTTGTAACTTTACTGATACATTACGAAAAATACTGTTTTCATTATTCTCTGTAGTTTTTGAAAGTTCGAAAATTGCAGCCAGTAAATAACAGGTGCAGCAATGACTTCACTAAGGAAAATCGTGGGGAAAACCAATAAGTATTTCATTTGTAAATATCTCTTCTTTGAAAAAAAAACACAAGGCGAGCTATGTGAATGTTTCAATCCACAACGACAGGCTAGACAGTCAACTGCACATTATTCAAAACATTTTCAATTATAGGTAAAACAGCATTTATTACGACGACATAAAATGCAACCGTGTTTACCTTTATGCAAATAGTGATCCTACTCTAATTTCTGTTTTTGTATACAGATGCAATTTGTGAACAGTGATGTCATTGAAGTTTACCTTTTAGAGCATAAATTAAGCGTAGTTCACGAATGGCATTGACAGAATTTGCTAAAGTAGGTCCCAAGCTAGATAATGTTAATAGATACGGCAGGGTGTAAAAATACAAGAAAAAATTTATTAAAAGATTTATTGATAGATTTCAAGGGAAAAATTGGATTGGATTGAAAATTTTATAAGTTGTGATTGTCATTCATCGACTGGAAAATCTGCCTATAAGGCTTACGCTATACCTAATGCGAGGGTGAACGCCTGCGCCCGCGTATTATTGCAAGCAAATGCGCGCTCGAGGAAAATCCGTCGCACGTGTCCGTGCCACACTGCGCTGCTCATACGTATCGGGACATTTGCGCGTAAGACATTTTCGCGAAAAGCCATTTGCACTGCAAGCATGGACACTTTAGGGCAAATAAATGTCTTACGCGCTAGTGTCTTCCGCGCAAGTGTACCAGAACCCTGCTCATAGTTACATAGTATTGTTTGATACGGGCAGGAACGCGTGGGTGCGCCCGCGCGAGTTTTGGCGTAAAAAGGTCTTTAGGCCGTTAATTTACGTTGTAACATATTATCCAGAAATTCCAGCAATGCGATATTAAGTACAGTTATTATTTGATCGACAAATTTTTAGTTCTATTTAAGGTTGGTACGGGTAGATTCATTTGATATTATACCTACTTTTTCTGTGTGTAGCAAATTATGTTTTTTCGTACTCATCAATTCGTACGCGACTCACTATTAATGATTGGTACGGCCAATGTGTTATAAAAAATGCCATTCACCAGGTATTTTCTAACCGCAATATTATGTCTAATCAATGTTGTATGTAGGTAATGTGCTTCAGACATTTACAAAATGATTTGATACTACCAGTAACTACTTATACTTAAATTAAATTGGACGATTGTGCGTAGGTAGGTGCTTTTTCTTTAAGTGCCCTTTGTTATGCTATCACAGAATACTTAGTTTATGATGCTAAGTATTATCCTTCAAATATTACTAAGTATGTGTACTTATACAGAACAGCTGTTGCTATGTAATATACTATGAGTGGCTTACCAAACACCTTTATGCCTTAGCATCACTCTTTTTCTGAAATGACGCTCATAACTGATATTTTTCCAGTGTATTTCCTTCCACGGCAATTATACTTACTCGCGAATAAAAAATGCAAGTGAATCATAAAATTTTCTGGGAGGAAACACGAATAGAATATTATTTATAATCTTAAATCGTTGCATCATGTAACCTATTTGTCACCTAGTGGTTACACTGAGTCTAATAAGATTTCTTTCTAATTATACAGAATTAAGACCGCCAGTATTAGGTATATTTTGCTGTAATATCGCACTTATAACGAACTAAATAGGATGTCTTTATGTGCTGTCGTTGGTAAATATACCTACATTTTGTATCCCACTTATAGTGGCAACTTTTGCAATTTGATGCGAAATGAGTGTTCACATAAATAATATACTATTAAATAGGTAATCACCTAATCAGTATTTAGTACTTACGCAAAATAAAAAATAATTGTAACTGAGGTAGGCAGCAAGTAAGTAACATTGCATCATCATCATCATCATCAGTCGACGTCATACCTGCCTATTGTTCACACGAGATGTCAAGTAGGTATACAAGTCAATAACTTGTTATCATTCTATTTAATAACCATGAGAAAGCTATAAACAGCGTTCTAGTACAAACTAACTCCTATTATAACTTAATAGCCCCATTCAACACGGGAATTGGGAAAACGTATGTTAATGACTAAACTACAACTACAATAACCTTACTTCTACTCGATATAGGTTGTAATGTTGTAATACCACAGGTAATAATACCTTTTGACGTAACGAAGTATACGTGTTAACTATCATAAGATAACATTATCAATATTGTCCAATAAAAATCACAGGATTCATATTTTCATTGATAAACCGTTATCACATAAACATCAAAAGAAAGTCATGTGACCCTTAAAAAAACTGCAATTAAAATTAGAAAGATCCCAAAAACTATTTTAATTAATACTGTAAATTACTATAAATACTCACATTGGTTTTACTCGGTCTTTCCAAGAGGTCGGTGTTTTCAATCTCTCTCAATTCAATTTGGTCCATTGCACTGTTATTGTTTTAACATTTAAAGAGCAATTAAAAATCGGTTGTGTTCTTTGTAGGTTAAGAACTGCAGCGTTCGTGATAACGCGATAACTCTGATAATGGAGCATAGGTAGGTACAAGCGGGCGTAGTAACCTCTAGATCCTATTGCAAACAAATCTGAAGTGTTTTAATGTAGATTCTAGATAACTCTTCACATTATTATGCAATATTGTTTTAATTAACTTATAAGGAAGTCGCCACACATCCGCACAAAGCAAACATTGAAAACAGAGTAAATAGCAAGATCTATAAAAGCAGGACAATGCGTGATTTCAATCGTCTGAATTATGAGGTGACGTCATTATTCCGCGAAGCAAAATCAATTAATCTACGCAGCTAGTGTCTTTTCATGGCTACTACAGTTAACTTCATAATCAATGGATTGGATAAAAACTTCATAATCAATGGATGTGTCAGTGATATTGTAGTATACACGAACACATACTACGATTCCGTAGTTCAGCTATGACCTCTCTAATCAGTCATCTAGCGTGAACATGTGCAACGGTAGGTATATGTAAGTACCTGCAATATTCAGCTCACCATGCTCTTCCATCCTTTCCAACCACAAGCAAGCTGAGCTGTTCAATTAAAATGAAACAATCCTTAATATTCGTGAATCTAATAAACCATTTTGGTGGGACAGCAACTTTATACTTACTCATTTTTTTATTTACAGTACGAGATACAGTGAGAGATGACGTCTTGGCAGATAGATATTTTTCAGCAGGCGACAAGTTTAGTACAACTCTAGTACAAATATTAATACGAAGAATTCATCTTGTCAGATTTTTCAATAGTTCACTGATCTTGTATCGATAAGTGTCCTCGTTTAAGATGACGGCCTAAACGGCCTTAGTTACTACTTGATAAGAAAGAGTTACAGAAATACGAAAGTTCATGATGACATGATGAAAAAACATTAATCAGGCATCAAACAAAATCGAAAGGAGACTAAGATTAGTTACAAATAAAACAAAGTCAATGAAAACAAAATGAATCCAAATTTATTTTATCAAAGAGGCAACTCGTCAGGAATCTCTAAAATCTTTTTACTTTTCTCAGCAACTTCTGTGTGGGACAGATTCGTCAATTCTATGGATAAATAATTGGATAGATGACGGTATGTTTGCAACGTGAACAAGTAGACATTTGTGGGCATTTTGTGGCAGCATATCAGTCTGATAGATGTCCCAAGGACGTTTCCAAGGCATCTAGCCCATACGATGCAAACTAGATTGATGATTGTCTTCTTTCGTTTCCTCATAGACTCTAAGGAACGACTTTGCATTGTAATCAGTCGCGGCAAGGTTAAGAGCAGTAGTAACAGCAAGCCTTCCTGGGAGCAGCGGGGATGAGGCGAGTGGGGTAGGTCTGAGTGAACACAGTCTTCCGAATGAATGGGTTGATGGGCTCACACACTGTGCGGTGCTTCAGCTCCATGTTCATCCGAGCGAACTTGTCGCCTTTCTCCTCCTCCTTTCTGACCAGTATATAAAAAGGGCGAAAGTCGTTCGAATACATTTTTCTAATTTGGATTCACTGCGATTTTTTACGAGAAATTTTGAATTTTTTTTGCACCGCACATTGACAGTCAAGATTTCGGATGACTGAATAGAGAATAGCAAAGAGAATAGACGAATGACTGACGGATTCGAGTATTTTCATAAAAACTTAAAAGTTTTTCCTCTAGGAAAAATATATTTAACCTTTTTGAGCAAGAAAAATGTAATAAATAAAAGCACAGACAACAAAAAATATTTTTTTACTAGCGGCTCGCCGCGCGGCTTCATATATACGGATATACAGGATGACAGGGAAACTCGGCCTACTTCTTGAAAGGGATTATACTAGAGGTCATTAGCAACAAAAAAAAGTCCAGTGAACCAGGGGTCAAAACTGGATGGTTACTAAGTTATTCGATATTGTAGAAATTTCTGACTTGTTACCAAAAACCATTAATTGCTAATATACTTACTACTCCACTCTAAACATTAAATTGATACTTTTCTGAAAGCTGAAAGACAAGACAAATAAGGTTGTAGAGGCTAGTCGCCCATAATGCCCTTCTCCCTGTACCCCTCACCTACCTCACCCTATAGATTTGCATACATGGTACGTTTGTTAAAGCATTAAACGTACTATGTCCAAATAAAGAAAACAGTGTAGGTAGTTATATGAGTAATACTTTATTTTCCTCTGCATCTAGCACACACGGTGGTCGAAGTGGTATGAAACACTTCTTTCAACTTTTGTAGGAGCTCTTTGTACTTCAATTTCTCTTTTAAAATTTTGTGGTCTTTTAGTTGGTCTAAAATCTTTTGAATCTCTGGTGCCAAAGTCGTAAACATTCCAACTGATGTGTCGCTTTTTCGGAGGTTCCCTTGTGCCTGCCAGATCAATACTTTAATTATTATGTGTTTTCCAAAGATATCAAGATATTTGTACATGTGTTTTATTTTGTTTTTTATTGCGTAGTTTAAACAAAGTATTTATCTGAGGCCATTTAATTTTAGTATGGAGAGGTGCTGTTTGCCAGCCGATGTATGAACTTTCTCCTAGGCACGTATACTTTTACAAATTGAGAGTCCTTATTCTTAGGACGCTGCGCCGCGCACACAGTGCACTGAAAAGGAAAATCTGATGGGATAAATCTGTTACAGGTTACGGCATACATGTTTTCTTAAGCCACTGCCATTGTTCTCATCTTTTAAATCGTTTCTACAAATATCTTTGTATTTGGTAGGTCCTACTTTTATGACTCTTTCCACTATTTGATGGTACTATAACCCGATATTTTTTCAATAAGATGTCAACCACGTTATCTTAACTTTATATGAGTATTTCTAGAATTGTAGGAGTATCTAAGTACTGCTACAGACTGTCTGATGGAATGAATACTTAGACATATTTCAATGTTTAGCTTTAAATGCAGCCTTAAATTTCTTTATGGTATCCTTAAAAATGGTATGAAAAGCTTTTAAATCTTTTAAAATATTATTATGGGCTGAGTCTACCGTTTTTAGCGATTGGTGTGGTTGATTGGCTTTCCGGCATGGTGCCTAAAATTAACAAAATTAATTAATCCTAACTTAATTTCCTAAGCCCTTATTAAATACCAAACTAATATGACTTTGAGTGGTTTAAGATAAAATAAACTTACGGCATTGGCGAAGCAGATGACATAAATAAATATGGCCAAGAAGTAGAAAGGTAAAGCATTAATTAGTTTCATTTTCGCGTACCAGTGAAGTAGACTTTACGACAAGTAAAATGTGAAAGCGCTACTTGTACGTTTATGGTCAGTAAAAATGCAATATATTCGAATTCAAAGGTTCATGGCGATAAAACGGTTGCAACATAAGTTGCAATAATTGGATTCGATTACAGATTTAGGTTCCAACTCCTTGCCAGTCAATCATTTTAGGATAGCTGCCAAAGCCACTATGAACCAAACTTCATGATGCACACCAACGTTCTTTCTTACCTATGTTGGGAGCATGCGCTGACAACCTTTCAGCTTTATAAAAAATAACATAGGTCTGGCGTTCACTAGCTAAGTGTGTAGGAAAGTCTACAACCAATGAGGATCATTTCGATTTTTAGCTGTGAATGCAGATTTATAGGGCTAAGAAATCCTTAATCCAAAAATTGACGAAGTTATGGCCAAATTACTAAAAAAGTTCACTGACCGCCCGGCGCGGGGACGATGACGTCACTATATCCGATCAGTGTGCCTACCATGAGTTTACGTTAGGTGAGCTCGCTAGCGAATACGTCAAAAAATTCTATGAAGATTTTATTTCTTGAAAGTAGCCGCTAGGGGCGCTGCACAATATGTCATACATTTAAATGTCATTTTTTTACGCAGTCGCTAGCGAGCACACCTAACGTAAACTCATGGTAGGCACACCGAACGCTGCCGGCGTACTGCGTGGATAGAAAATATTTTTTTCTAGCCAAACTATCAGTTTTAGAGAAAAACTTGTAATGACATTTATTCATCAGAATAAAGTAAGCTATCGATAGGTAATTTTTAAAAATAGAAATTGTGAAAAATAACGCAAAAAATCCATACGCTCATACGATTCAATGGAACGCAGAGACGCGATTGGGGTCTCCGCGGTGGTATATTTGGCGATTTATTCAAATAAAGTGTTCATAAGTGTTGTTAGAGTCATATCTTCCAAGTAAAATATAAAAATGTATAAGTATTAATTTATTTACTTCTAACAATAAGGTATAGCTGAGGCAGATACACTCTGCCTAGGCTACAAAACATTGCTATGAAGATCATTTCGATGTACACGCAATACCTACCTGTTATTTAGTTTTTCTGAGTTAAACCTACGTACCTACCTATCTATTCGCCCCCAGGCCAGAAACTGGGTATGACTTGACCCCCTCCCCCATGCCAGAAGCTGGGTAAAGCTAGCCCCTCCCCCCAGCCCATAAGCTTAAGCTGGGTATGACTTACGCCCCCACTAGGCCAGAACCAGAAACTGGTTATGATTTGATCCCCCCCTCCCCTCAGGCCAAAAGCTGGGGCCCCTCCCCCCAGTGCATAAGCTAGGTATGGGACATAGCGATACTTATTGTTCACAATTTTTATTTTTAAAAATTACTGGTCGATAGGTTACTTTATTTTGATGAATAAATGTTATTAAAAGTTGTTTTCTAAAACTGATAGGTTAGCTGGAAAAAAATATTTTCCATCCCAATAGTACGCTGCGCCGGCTGCGCTCGATTCGGATATAGTAACGTCACGCGGCCCTGCGTACGTTGACTTTTAGCGGCAAAAACGGCCTATGTTTATTACTTAATATCTTCGTAAGTAATGGTCCGATTTGGATAATTCAAAAAGATATATCTTTCTTATGTCTTAAAGATTAACGTAGATACTAGTTTTATTTAATTTTCTACAACAGTACTGTACCTCATTAAAAAGTCCAACATGCTTAACCGATAGTTTCTTGAAACTTTATACCGCATTGTAAATTAAGTTAAGGACCGAATCACAAGATAAATGATAGCACATTAACCAAAATTACAACTAGTAAATTAATCTACGAATTGCTAGCTATAGAGTTCGTTACACTCCATTTTGCTTTTTAATTTTTCATGAGACTGCATTAAATTCCGCACCTTTAAGCCTGATTTATATTCATTTCAGCCATAGGACGTCCGTCGTCCACTGCTGAACAAAGGCCTCCCCCAATTACTTCCACATCGCACGGTTGGTAGCGGCCTGCATCCAGCGCCTTCCGGCTACCTTTATCAGGTCGTCGGTCCACCTTGTGGGTGGAAGTCCCACGCTGCGCTTTCCGGTACGCGGCCTCCATTCTAGAAGCTTGCTGCCCCATCGGCCGTCAGTTCTGCGTACTATGTGCCCTGCCCACTGCCACTTCAGCTTGATTTGTATGAAAATTAAAATAATTTAAATGAAGATATCAATTTTCTGACTTCACCATACCATTTATATGCCCTTGTTAACATGGGCTAGTGTCGGCTCATATACCCATTTACCTAATACCCTGTATATTTAGATTACATTCTTCTGTAACATGTAAATTGTAAACAAAGCTGTAGGTACAGCATTCAAAAAAAGAAATAAATTAATAAAAAGTACTATTACTGCCTCTAATTATAACTCTCGTCATCTAGCTAACAGTTCTTTGATTACCTACTAGACATGTTATAAGAAGTGTTATATGCACCTGTGCACCTTCCAAACTGAAAAGGGACATTTGATGATAATTACAGGGAAAACTCTTGACCTTTTACCTGTCTTTCGTCATAGCTTTCCTTGTAATTATGTGTCGCCTTAACCCTGTAGTATAACCAAGCTCTACTACCATACATAAGAAATTTATTTATTTATATGATCACAATAATAGTCATAATAATTTTAAGTAACTGGGACTATATTCTTAATTGTGGACCAAAATAGTAAAAAAATATTGTATGACACCAAAAATGTGGACACCGCTGCCGCGCCGCCGCCGCGCCGCGAAATTGTTCTTTGTTGGCGCGGTGCGGCGTGGCGACGGTTTTACTCGGTGCGTATGAGCAGTGCAAAGGCGCGGTGCGGTAGCGGCGTCGTGTGCAGGATCGCTTAGATGAGTGGGCAGAATGACTGGAGGAGCCCAGTGCTGGGCATCAAACAGTCGCCACTCTGTAACTAAAATAAAGGATAGCATTTTTCAAGATGCATCTTCCACCTATAAGCAGACTCCAGTCTGCACTCATAGTAGACGGTCTGCGTATAGGTGGAACATATCGGGAAAGGCTTCGCTTAATTTCCATCGCATTTCCCAGTTGATGAAATACACAAAATAGTTAATCCAAAACTGCCCTTGAATAAATAAATTACCTACCAAGAGTTAATTTTTTTGAAGATTGGCACAGTAGGGTTAATACCAACATCTAATGCCAAGAATTTCAGCACTACATAAAGTGTTAATCCACCCATTCCTTTTTAGCGCAAAGAATATACCACTTATTACAGTTGGCTCTACAATTTACTTATCGTCTCCTGTCTACAATGATGTTCATCACTGATGGAAGTGATCTTATGTAAGGAAATACAATCCCTCAAAAAATTTACCTAAAACAAATAACTTACCTTTTTGACAACTAAGTACTACTTTTGTACATTTTTTTATTGAAAAAAAAAATACGAGAGTGTAGAGCCGCATATTGATGTATTGTCAATTTAACACAACGAAATGTACATAAAACTTGAGATAAATCAGTGAAAACAATATCTAAACACCAAAATATTGGGAGAGTAAATAGGACGCGTCGCGACCATACGACCTGGTTACAAAGTTTTTGTTTGTTTTTGTTGTTTGTATTGATTCTCAATAGTTTTCTCTTTGGATGTTCTCGTGCAATTATCGATAATTAATTATTTTCCAACTTTTTATTTGTTTATATTTCATTTTCGCGTTTTATTATCAAATCTATTTACTTAATTACGACAATGTTCTATAAGACTTGCTAGAACATAAAGTTGGTCCTTTTTGGTTTTTGGTACCTACATCATTAATTTCTGTTTCTTCCAGAGGCGTGACAAGAGTTCTGGAAATAAAATACATGGTGATAATACGTTCAGCTTTCCGAGTGGTGGGCGCATGGCCATCCAAATTCATTGGCGATGTACAGACTACGTCAGATGTAGTGGTAAAATACATACAGCTGGTTTTAAACGTGGTTTGCCAAGTAGCAGGGATCCTATACCTGCGTGAAAACATGGACAAACTAAGCTTTTTCGAGTTAGGCCATAGTTATATTACCGTGCTCATGTCCGTTGTGTCTATGGTGAGTATCTACATATATCTATAAAAGCGAAAGGTCACTGACTGACTGAGTGACTCACTCACTCACTCATCACACAAAATCTCAGAAACTACAAGTGCTAGGAGTCTCAAATTTTGCATGGGGATTCCTTTTAGAACGTGGGTGCTCACTAAGACGAGATTTTGCAAAATTCAACCCCTAAGGGGGTAAAACAGTAGGGCCGCTAGTTACGCAATATTATTTATGTAATATAGGGTGTTTTTTAGAGGTAGGTACTTAAACAACTTCAAAATGAAATAAAATATGTAAAAATATATTTTATTCATGTGGTGGTCTTGTTTAAAAGATGTTCTTATGGCGTTTATGTTTCAAAATGATTTCGGGCCTAAGGGTGCCACGGTTGCCTCAAATGTAGCGTAATCGAGATGTAAAATTTTCAATCTCTTTTTCGGACAACTGGGGCCATACATCGGCAATAACGCGACGAATGTTGGCATTGAATTCCGTAGTTTATCTGCGCAGTAGTGGACTTCACATATCCCCAGAGAAAATAATCCATTGCAAATTAAAAAATCCATCACTTGAAATTATGCGCTCATCGAATGTTTCCCGCAATAAATTGAATGTGTCGCGTGCTGGTTAGATGCTAACACCATCTTGTTGAAACCATAGCTCTGCCACATTAATATCATTCATCTGAGGAATGAAAAGTTACGAAAATTACGTCGACCGTAATATGGACGTTTGTATGGAAAACCATGATGAAACAACCAATGAACCATGTTTTTTAAAATATTTTTTTTTCATAATTTGCAAGCGTTGTTCTGAAGTAATTCTATTTAATTATGAAATGCCAAAACATACTGTCCACAAATGTACCATCAACTACCAAATTAACTATCACTAGAAACAGTGTAACCAATTTAAAGTTGTAGGTATAACTCTAAAAAACACCCGTTATAATTACTCTTTTGCTACTATTCCTAGCAAAATTACAAATGCAAAGTAACTGTCTGTTACGCTTTTACTAAAACACTGAATCGATTTTGATGAAATTTGGTATCAAGATAGTTTAAGTCCCAGGAAAGGATATAGGATAGTGGTTAAATATACACTCGACATCAAATAAATCGCACCTCCCGCGACAAGCATTTTCAAACGTATGCATCCCCACTTCCCACCAATATTGGCACCATTTAAAAGGCTAGTTCTAACCTTCTTTTCATTAAAGGAAAGGTTTTTACCCCAAAAATGTGTCTTTAGAAGGATCCAGAGTCTCTTCTTCAAAAAAAGCATACGGGTCGAATTGAGAACCTCCTCCTTTTTTTGAAGTCGGTTGAAAATGGGTAGTTACTCTTGAGCCAACTTTTATGGATATAAAACTGTTAAGTTGGGATTAATCGCTATCCATCTGTTAAAGAGGACACGTTAGATCATTATTTGGCTTTATAACCATAAAAATTGGTCTAATTGATCCCAGAGGTGGGCCCAAAGTGAGGTATTTTTTCACGTCACATTTATGGTATATGTTAATCATTTATTAAGAAATTAAATAAGTTTTTCTTTAAGGATATTTATTGGGCTTTCAAATAACACCAATATTGATGGGGCACCATGATTGTGTCAGAAGAAAATCTTTAAAGTTCGCGTCGCGGAAGGTGCGATTTATTTGATGTTGAGTATAGAATAAAGCTGGTAGAGTTGTCCAACAGTGAACCGTCTCAGCTATCATATTAAAACAGGAGGGCGCCACTATCAATATCAATATTGGGAATAATATTGAATAGCGCCAGTGTAGTGCCAATCTGATTGTATTAGTGAATGTTCGTTCTGATTTTCGTCACGTTGCACAACACTGGAGTGTTCCATATAATAATTATGACATGACTGCTATCTTTATAGTGAGTTGTTAGTTCCGATTTAGGCCACTTGATGTTTCAGAATTCTTTGAGTATACACGTGGTTTAGCCTTTCAAAAGTACACGAGTAAACATGATCCTATGCCTTTCCCAGTGTCAAGTGCTAGAGATACCAAAATCCATCGAAATCTTTTCAGTGGTTTAAAGGTTAAAAAGTTAGCAGACAGTTACTTTCGTATTCATATGTTATGAAAGCCTAGGATAACGATTAATCATATAATATGGATGGATGGATACTATGTGTCTGATTTGTATCAAAAATATATTGCCCTACAGAATCAGGTTGAAGTGAAATGTAATGTGGTGGTAGAAGTCGCGGGTTTGACACTCACACATATTTTTACAAGTTTTATATTCCATCTAAAGTTTTATAAACTATTTCAGTCTCGAATCATAACTTATTGTACAGAAGCCTATCAAGAGATCTTCAGTTTATACGTGAGGAAAATACATTTATTCAATGTAAGGAACGATTCCGAGTACGCTATGGAGGTTAATATTCTTGTATTATATAAATTAAAAATTGTCCAGATTTTTTTAAATATAAGCTACTTTTAAGCTTTTGCTAAAAGGTAAAAGGTTAATGCTTTGTCATTTTAGTAGTTCAACAGTCAGTCATGCCTAAGTAATTTAATTTAATCTTATCTACTTAATTGACATTTATCTAATCTTACTCGCTAGATAGGTACAGTAAGAGGCTGTTCAGTATTGTAAACAATACTACAACATTTGTTAATTTTTAATAAATAGTGTCAATTTTCAACTTTTTTTTTACAGATGCACACAAAAATTAACAAATTGTGTTACTTTCTTACATTTTTCATTCACGCCTTCATGACATTGGGCATTTTAATGTTCAACCTTATACCTATGTATAGTAACTACATCAGTGGGAAATTTAACCGCGAAACTGGTGCGTTTAGTGGGGTAAGTAACGCTACCATGGAACATGCGGTGTATTTCCTATGGCCTTTCAACGACACCACCGACCCCATAGGTTACGCCATCATCGTCGTCTTCAACTGGTACATATCCCTCGTTTGCTCCATTAACTACTGCACATTCGATCTGTTCGTGTATCATCTGGTGTTTCACATTTGGGGACATCTAAATATTCTTATTCACAACCTGGAAACCTTTCCTCGTCCGATTGGAGCCATAAATGAAGAACAAAATGATTATACAGAAGAAGAATCGAAGCAAATTTACGAACGATTGAAGAAGCTGGTTCAACATCATAATCTAATTATAGAGTAAGAATAGCCGATTTTCTTTTGTATTAATTGTTTTAATGATAGTAAATTTTATGTGTGGTACGTTTTAGTTTCATTGCAAGGATTTCCGATACATTTGGACTATCGTTGTTCGTGTACCTGTGCTATCATCAGGTCTGCGGTTGTATTCTGCTACTGGAATGTTCTACGCTGGTAATCACCTATTATTCACCTAAATCTCAGTTTAAAAACATTGCCAGTAGTCTCTTATAGCTCTGAAAAAATGATTTTACACTACTTATAACATATGCACCTACTTTACTAATTAACGTTACACTTAAATGTTTTAGGAACTAAGCGCTTTGATCCGCTATGGACCCCTGACTGCAATCACATTTCAACTACTAATCCAAGTGTCCTTAGTCTTCGAACTGCTAGGATCAATAGTGAGTATTTTGGTATTATAATGTAACTAACAAAGCTGAAGAAATAAATCCAATATTTTTTTTCTGTTACTCATGCTAATATTGGTACTTGAACTTGGCTGGACACGCGACTGCGTGTCTAGATTCCCTTTTAAACTTTCCCTATCACTGTGAGTACGGATTGACACTAAAAAGGTTTGTAGGGCGCGAAGTGCTATACTTTAAGAGGCAATGGAGAAAAAGTCTCGAGTGCTCTCTTCTAATTCGGTTTGTACTATCTCGTGAGGAAAGCAAAACAATGGGTAAGGTGGTCATGGTGTGGCCAGTAGTTTAAAGATTTGCTGGACCACTCACTGCTGGAAGGGAGAAAGAACCATGGGTGTAAGAAGGTGTCCACAAGTCAAAGCAACCTTTGAATTTCAGACTGAAAGCCTGATGAACGCTGTGTACGAATTGCCATGGGAATACATGGAGGTCCGCCATCGGAGGACAGTCCACATCATGCTGAGACAGTCTCAGGTCTCGCTGAACACCAGGGCGCTGAACATGGTGGACATCGGCTCGAGGACCATGATTGCTGTAAGGATTACCCCAAAAGGGCAGCATTTAACTTAGAAATTGTGTTTAATCCAAAAACTTTGTGGATTGATGACCACGGGATTTAAAATGTAACTACGCATCAAAAATTAACTTAGCTAAGTACTTACGCCCGTATTCACAGACATTACTATGAGGTCTCACAGTGCTTCACTTAAGCAAGCATCGTTTGTAAATTAATCGTTTCATTATAATAATCCATACAAATACAAAAATATCCAAGTTATTTATGTGTACTTACTTTCTTAATCCAACTTTTTAAGCCTCGATTTTCAAGATAGGTTTAAACTAAAGACACTAAATTACTTTTTCCTTTTTTTTCAGATAATAAAAACGTCGCTGTCATACTTTGTTATGCTGCGGACATTTGCTACTGATGATTAAACTTAATTAATAATTATAATTAATTCTACGAGTAGTAAAAACCAGTCACTCTTAAATAATCACTACACATAATAACTAACGTCTGACATAGGTAATTATTAGAGAAGCATCAGAACGTTGTTGGCATTTTATTTTGTATTAATAAAACACTTTCCGTTAGTTTCTTAGTTTACTAGCAACAAGCAATCATTTTTAGTAAAATTATGTTACTGTACAGGTATCAACCTATTAATATCAATGTCTTTAAACTTTGAAAGAGCTGAAATTATATTATTACTTAGCTTATGGTACGGTACTACGTTTTTTTTACGTTACGTAACGTTTTACGTTTAAGTTGGTCGTATGATATTATGTTCCTACGGTATTACAACTATGAAATCGACTAAATTAGTCTAATGTAACCTATCTACCAATAAAATATACAAAAAAAATCAGCGAGGCATTAAAGAAGGAAAAATAAAATTAATAAAAAAATAACTTTTTTAAAAACAAACTTTATTTCGAAAGCTTGTATCGCGCATGGAATTTATTCCTCTTTTTTTCTGTTTGCGCTACAAGCTTTCGAAATAAAGCTTGTTTTTAAAAAAGTTATTTTTTTATTAATTTTATTTTACACTTTTCAGTTGTATCTCAATCTCTGGGCCCTGGTCATCATTTAGCACCAAAGTGCTCGAGAAGTGGAATCCAACGAACCCAAACTCAATAAGTTTCCGCTGTTTCGTTTAGGGGTTCCTATGGCCACCTCCTGACTCCATCATCAGACCAGCTCAATGGTACCATAACATTGTATTGTCATCGTAATTACATAAGTATACCAAATTTCAGCTCAATCGGTTGAGGAGAACTGGTCTTAAATTCAGTTGCAAGTTTTGTCCCACACATACTAACAAGTGAAGTCAATATAAAGCTTGTAAAAATAGGCAAGATCGCAGCAAGAACTAACTACAAAAGATGAGTCTTGAAAGATTCCTGAAAAACACTAATAACGATCGTTTCATACGGAAAAATCTTGCCTAGTGGCAAGAAAATTTTCCCGCAGCAGTCGTAGCTGGTTTGCTCGATCGTAGTAGTTCGTAGCCATTCGTAGCCGTAGCCAATCGTAGGTCGTAGCTGTGGTATAATTATATTAGCGTGTGTTCTGCGCAAAAAGTACCTAGGAATATTCTACGACCGTTTTCTGGAGACAGCGGGACTCAGTCATCTCTTTTGCATAAAGATATAATATTACTCTTCCAGTAGGGTAATTCAAGTGCAATCTGTCATTTCAATCTATTCTATTTGTCATTTAAGGTAAACGGCTANATTATTTGACAGACGATTTCTACTCTCGACAAATGCATTTGAATTAGCCCACAGGATGGCTCAAACGGTTCAATTTAGCATTGCCAACTCACCGTTAGAAGCACGGAATTAATTAGAGATAGATAGAATATTATAAGAAAGTAGAATATTGTTTTTTTTCTTCATGTAAGTATAGGCCAGTAGAATTAAACACAAAAATGAATTAAATCGGAAATAATTCCTACTAAAGATTTTTGTGCTTTAATGGCTTCATTAGTTGCCCATAAAGATTCTCCTAGGTTTTCGACTTCAACGGAGTTGTGCTTAAGTGGTGGGGGCCCCCAAAAGGGGCGCTTTTTCGGTTTTCCGGTTATACCGCTTAAATGACTTACCCTATCGAAAAGTGGTCTTCCTAACGGTTGAAAGGCATTTAATCCTGCATTAAATAAGACCAAATGTATATGTTTTGAACAAACCGTTCTCGTGCAAATGTTCGGCAAAGTAGAAAATATGTGTATAATTAATGACCCTCTCCATGTCCAATAGCTCGTCACCCGTAGGCTCCCAAGCCTTGTAAAGGGTCGCCTTAACCAGCGTATCCCTGTCAAGGCTCACGAGTTGGATTCGCTTATCCATGTTCGTCCCAGCCGTTCCTTAACTGCGGTTGCTACCCCTCTTCCTGACACTCTCCTGAACGACTCTGTGTTACTTAATGTGGCTGCCCCTCTTCCTTGTACCCGCCTGTACGATTGCATTGCTTAGCCATATGCCTGGTCCAAGGTTCGACGCCACCAAATCAACTTCGTACGCGTGAAAATAGTTGAAATACTATTTTCCGTGCTTGCAAATTTTATTCAAAAAGTGTGGTTGACTGGATTTAATACTATCACGAATGCTTATTGAAATACGTTATAACAATAGACCTTAGGAATAACCTTCTAACTTTCTAACAATTAATTAATAGAAAAAAATCAAAATTATCAATCAATTTTCGATGAAGTTGCTTCTAAATGCCGCATTTCGGGGTCTCCACTGAGCAGACATGCGCAAAGAACAGGCACTAAGGCAAAGTATTGATTAAACCAGTGATTCTCAACATATGAGTTGCGAGGGATACCATCTCTAAAATTTGGCAACCAGGACAGGACGCGTGAAAACCACGGATTTTAGAGTCCAGAGCATAGACATGTGACAGAAAAAAACCTGTCTTAGCTTAGTCGCGTCGACCGGCTTCGGCGTAAGAACGAAATTTTTAAAAACCCGAACTACAAATGAAACCCCACCCGGATGCACACCGGACGCCCTCTAACATGTTCCCATCATTAGGAAATCGACTAAATCAACATTGAGCACACATTCTAGATATGCGGGTGCATTTTAAGCCCAGTTCCAGGGAAGGTACTGCATCGTGCGTATATTTAGACGAACCACTTGAAGCCACTTTTGACCCCTCATCACTCAAAAAATGCAGTGCACACTTCAAAGGCTCATGTATTGAGACTTGCGAGATAAGACTTTTGATAATATGTTCATCTCTTAACTAGTCTAAATAAAGTCACGAAGTCAGAAATTGTGTTTCACGCATTTCCCTCTAAGTATAATGCTTTATTGACTGGACTAATCTAGAAAGTTGGACAGAATAAAAAAAGTATATCTGTTTGCACCTTCGCCAGCAGATGGCGTTGTTAGAAAAAGTTGGTTATTAAGTCTTTAGTGTGAATACGTAATTAGTATAATTAGAATGGCCTTAACTTATTATAACCTCTTTTGCGTAGGGAACAGGCTGGCTTCCGCCCGAACCGCTCGTGTACCGACCAGATCAATACTTTGCGTATCATTTTGGAGCAGGCATCAGAATGGCAAAGGGAAGTCTACCTAACCTTTGTAGACTTTGAAAAAGCCTTTGATACGCTGAAGTGGGCAAGTATATGGTCGCGACTTGCTGACATTGGTGTCCCGCCGAAAATCATCGACCTATAACTGAAGGCCATNGGAAGACCCAAGAGATGCGATCTGGTGTGAGAAATTGCACGCCATTACGGATTGGTGCAGAGGATGTGGCACGAGTCCACAATTTCACCTACCTCGGGTCGTGTCAGAAACTGGAGGTACCGAAGAGGACATCACTTCCAGCATTGCCAAGGCCAGAGCTACCTTCGCACAACTTCGTCCCATATGGCAGTCACGGAAATTGACCCGAAGGGTCAAGATCAAAATATTCGGGTCCAACGTTAAATCCGCTATGGGTGTGAAACGTGGAAGGTCACCAAGGTTATACCGCTGCCTTCGCCAAATTCTCGGCATATACTGGCCCGAGAAAATCTCCAACGTCGAGCTATTGGAACGCTGCCACGAAATTCCGATCGACCAGCAGATCAAGCGCCGCAAGTGGAACTGGATTGGCCACACTCTCCGAAGGGACCCCGATCACATCCCTAAGCAGGCTCTGGATTGGAATCCCCAAGGAAAACGCAAACGTGGTCGACCCAGGCAAACTTGGCGGCGCACTGTAGCGGACGAGGCGAAGAAGATCGGCAAGACCTGGAGCGAGATCAAGCGAGAAGCTCAAGACCGAACGAGATGGAGGACTGTTGTGGACGCCCTCTGCCCCATCTAGGGGACGTAGGACCATAAGTAAGTCAAGTAACTTATTATTTTAGGCATTTTTTTTTTGTTAGGCACAGCCATCAAGAGGAGCTTCTAACGCCTAAATATGCCTAAAATGTCTATTTTACTTAGTGAATGACAAATGATGTAGCAATAATTTTAACATCCGATGAGATTGAGGTCAAACACGGGCTTAATTCAATCACAACGAAATGTTATCAAAATTGTACATCAATGAAAAGTTATCAAAACAACACAACCACTACGGTATCTTATGCAATCGTCATAGGTGCTACTTTGCAACAATTAATTAATGTGTATCTGATTCGTTGTTGACTGTACCTACGCTACGTGAAAATATCCAACCGTTAATAACAACACAATTAACTTGCTGTGAATTTAATTTGCACGTGCAATTTTCTCATAATACGATGATTCTATCGGAATGATTACATTTATGATTTGACAGGACAATTATTATTAAATTGAGAATATTACCTACTCGTGCGGGTTATACTAATCTGCATTAAAATGATGAACAGTGGGTTTGCTTGTACAATCCTTAGAGCAAGCGTGCGACTTGTCCCTAAAGTTTCTAGTTCAGTTATTTTACCGTCAAGGAGAGTCCTCACTGAATGTCTAAGTAGGTGAAGTCTGGCCAAAAAGCGAGTGTGATACTGAATCATTATTACTTAATATAATGTTCAATTGCTAAAATCAAGTGGCAGTGGTCGGGGCACATAGCTCGTAGAGATGATGGTCATTGGGGCAGAAAAGTTCTCGAGTGGCGACCACGGGCCGGAAGACGTGGGTATAGGCCCCCCACTAGGTGGACTGACGATCTAGTGAAGGCTGGAAGAACCAGGATGCGGGCAGTGCTCCATCGGTCGTTGTGGAAATCCTTGGGGGAGACCCGAGGCCTTTGTCCAGTCACTGCTGGACGTCATTTGACAAAAAAGTACGAACGAACGAAACATGTTCAGCGGGTTTTTTCCTGCTTTTTCATAGTGATTAATATTTTGACGTTATAATTATTTTGCAAAAATCTACTGAATCGTTCTTCATCAATTCAATTAACTGCAATAAAGATAATACAACTGACTTAATTAAAATTGACAAACAAGCACGCCATTCATAGTTCTTTATTCAGTTGTTGTAGTAGTTTATGGAATTTTTCAATTTCTTTGTTGAATCCCTGTAGGCAATTCTTTGCAATGTTATTCAGAAGGTATGTATTGCAGAAAACATTGGTGAAGTATTTCTATGTACATCTAATCGTTTATTACCTGAACGGCCACCCGGTCTACGAGCTAGGAAGACATAAGCAGGTCTTCCCCTTGGTGGACCAACGGGAAGAATGCGGGAAGCGCCTGAATGCAGTTAGCGTAGGACCGTGGTTACTCCTGGGAAGGATCTTTGTCTAGCAGTGGAGGACTTTAGTTTGAAAAAGAAATGAAATCAACTTACCTATTTGTTGTGTCTTTTATTAATCGACTTTGATTCTGCGTAGTGAGTAGGTAGTATAATAAATATTAAAAACCTTAAAACGGCAAGTTTTTTCAGGGCAAAAAGTCCGTTAGCACTGAAATACTTTAAAAGTATTAGAACCGTTATGGTCGCTCCGGGCGTATGGCCGGCGGAAATATTCGGAGAGAAGATATCGGTGGTCGCGATAGTGCATAGGGTGACTCTGCCGTACCACATGAGTCTCATTGTCTTCGGGGAGCTTTACTACATATGGATGCACATGCATGAGTTAAGTTTTCTCGATTTGGGACATGCGATTATAACAACCCTTTTAGGAATACTAACAGCGGTAAGTGTCTTTGTTCTCGGATAGAGAATGGTTTTTATTAATACCTATATTGATTTATGTGTGTGGAGAGCCAACCTAAAAATATTACGTTCACAGGTCCGTAGTATACTACCACAATTGCAGAACTATCATAAGTTGCTGCTAAAATTTATAAATGTGATGCATTTGATGCATTCCACAAATAAAGGACCATATTACAATCAGGTGAATAATTAGCTACCTACTTATCGGAATCGGAACATAGGTACCAAGAATACTTTGAACAGAATATAACTTGCATTGAATATGAATTTACGTAATTCTTGAAGTTGAATCTGATATTATAATGATCAGTAGCTTACAAGAAGTTGCGATGTTTACCGATACTAACCGATCTAACTAAGTAATGAAATCCATATAGTCAATCATATAATTAATGTTTGTTCTTTTTCCAGATGAACGATACTGTCGACAAAGTTTGTTCATATTATACAAAATTTTCGTTAGGATTAATGTTTCTTTCGTGCTCAATGTTTAACTTTGCACCATTCTGTAATAACGTTGCAAACGTTTTTATTTTTAAAACTGAAAATTACACTTTGGAATTTTCTTTTTATTACCAATATCCCGGAATTGACCCGACCGATTACTTCACGACTACTTCGATATACAATTTCTATCTGTCGTACAATTGCGCTATGATGGTGTCTGGGCTAGATCTAATATTGTTTTTAATAATTTTTCAAATAACCGGGCACGTGTACATCCTGAGATACAACCTTGAGAACTTTCAGTGGCCTAAAAATAAAGTGGTTTTCAAATTAGGGGATATTTTAAAATACAAAATAAACGAGAGCATCACATCCGAAATGTTTGACGCAGAAGAAAGCAAAGAAGTGCGTTTTAAATTGGCAGAATGCATTGAACATCATAAAGAAATAATTGGGTATGTTGTTGTTATTAATGTTGGAATAGCCCATATTAAGGGGATTCACACCGAAATGAATTCACACCACAACGAATGTTGCCTGAGATAAAGTCCCCGGCACAGATCTTGAGCGCAGAGGGAATGCTCGGAATGTTTGATGATGTTTATGTATATTATTTGCAAACAGGTACGACAAAGGTAGACCCAGAGCGACAAATTACAAGAGAGTTTACATTTTAAATTAACGATTCTCAAAGCAATCGCAACTCATTGACCGAGCGCTCAAGATCCGAATACCTGACTTTGAATTTCAAACACTTTTGAATTTCAAACACAAGTGCAACTCTATCATATCTCTGGTAATATGTATCAGTATATAATAATTATGAAATATGGTACTGTGTTGTGACTTATTAAATTCACATACAATTGTACATAAGGTAGTTGATACAAATAAGGCCTACCTAACTTTAAATGCTTATAATTCAATAAATATTAACGCTAATTAACAAAAACAAGGTTAATTATCTTCTTCCATTTCCATCCTTTAATTTTAGCAATATTACAAAAAATAACACAATTTTTAACTAAATCTATTCAAAATAAACAAATTACGAAACCACTGATTTTGGCTTTATTTTAAATCACCTACACGGAATAAGGCCTACATGATTCAAATGCCTCTAGACCTTAAAATTGAGGTTGTTTTAAACAAAATGCGGTCTTATAACATTAAACACGTCGATTTGTTTGCGTTATCAAAATTTTACATATCAAGTAAACAGAAATCCCATCAAAAACAATACTTGTCAAAAAAACCAAGTCTCGCAACTCAGTTGTTCTACGGTAAAAA
>NW_021137769.1:0-587 GCF_004193835.3 Ostrinia furnacalis | reverse complement strand
TATTAATATTTTTTTTATAATTATTTATTGATTTGATTATTGAGTGCAGACTAGTGAGCAGTTCACTGTGAGTGCTATTAATACAGGGTGGAAACGATAAGTGATCTCATTCGATTATTTCTAAACTACACAAGATATCGAAAAACTGCTTACTGATCTTGAAAGTGCTTCACGAGCTCTTTCAAACGATATCAGTAATAGGTTACAGAATTGACTGGATCTATCCGAAAAGTCAACGTGTCCCAAAATTCAAGGATAAGCCGGCGCCGCAGGATGGTCATAGTCAAATTCAAAATTTATTTCAAATTCAAAATTTATTTATTGGAAACAAGAAAATTTGTACATGAAAAAGCGTGTACGATAATAGCCGCAATAGTTTCAGAGAACTGTGGTGCGACTACTAACGCCCACTTCCGTAAAAATATTCCATAAACATACTACTTTAGGAAAAATAAGGAAAAAAATCTATCTCAATTATTTTTTAACTTCCACAATAAATTACGAAATTCTTCGAATATTGACACCCCTTATGATATTTTACATTACCACGACTACCATTTTTAAAATATTTCTGTTTTTTTGTTTTT
>NW_021137767.1:0-133642 GCF_004193835.3 Ostrinia furnacalis | reverse complement strand
GACTGCCTTAGTTCAAGCAGAGTCGAAAAATGGTACTTACCGCGGCATGCGAGCCTTGCTAGATCAGGGTTCGCAAGGATCTTTTATAACGAAAGAGATGGTTCAGCGCTTAGGGCTGAAAGAGAACCCTAACGAACACGCCGTGACAGGTGTAGGCGGGGATAATAGTTTATCCACAAAGTCCACTGTGACTTTAAACATAAAGTCAAGGTTGGACGCAAGTTTCAGTATGCAGGTAAACGCGTTCGTCTTGAAATCGATAACATCTATCCTTCCATCAGTATTGGCACGTCCAGTAGATACTATCTACTTGTTACCGGAGGACCTTGCCGATCCTGAGTATCACAAACCTCACAAGATTGACGTCTTGTTAGGCGCTGAGGTATACAGCCAGGTCACACGAGCAGGTATAAAACATAGTGCAGATAGGCGTGTATTAGCTCAGGATACGACGTTAGGTTGGATATTTTCAGGCGTCGTAGATACAAACTGTCCACCTAAAACAGCGTCATTTTCAAACATTGCGGTAATGCATTTGCATGCAAGGAGTAAAACACTTACCTCAATGTGTAAGCGGCAATACTGTTTTTGTAAACCTTGTAAATAATTTTAAAAATGTATTCGGTTAACCTATTGTGTTTGTTAAAATTGATAACTTTTTCTATGTGTTATAAAGTATGTATGTAAATATTTGTAGTATACTTACTACAATGCCTCGCAGTAGGCAAGGATGGTTCTTTTCTGTTAAACTTTATAATGTATAGTTTAATGTGTTACCTCTAAGGAAGAGATTTTTTGTTGTTTCTTGTTTTCTAAAATAACTAAAGGACATTCTGCTATAATGTCCTTTGGCGGGCGGAATGTACAGGTCTGTCTAATGACGGCCTAGGAAAAAATGGTAGAGGTCGCAAATGTGTGACCAAACTCCTTGGCCGCGCGCCTGGCCGGCGAGAAACTTCTTTTTACTATTTATGTTTTTTATCGATTGTCACTTTTTTCTCTTCTCTTGACTTTTCTACTCTGAACTAAAACATGTAACTTGATATTTTATTTTACAATATAATTTTATTTTACACCAAAAAGCCTTTCAATTAATCTCTCGTAGTGTCGGTGACGTATTTCGTTCATATAGATTTTTTTTTCTTCCAATTACTTATTGTAAAGAAAACGTAATAACTTTTAAACTAAGCGGTATATCCTGATAAAATCAAAACAGTTATAATTCTAAATAACAGGCAATACTAAAAAAATACATTAAATACACAAAAAAGGCCAACAAATAACAAAAAATGATAATTTTTGAAAAAAATCTGCTTAAAAATTCGTGTTTTTTTGGTTATTTGATAAATTTCTCCAAAAAATGCCTCTATAACTGGTGGTTTTTATTACTTTGTATTATTCTCTATCGTATTACCTTCGTAAAACCAAAAATCGCATGTCTCTATCCCTATCACAACGTTTGCAATGATCGTTTGAACAACGAACGTGACTCACACTGTATATAAAATACCCCTGCCATATTGATATACCCAAATCCTAATATCAATAATCACCCAGTGCAATAGCACACTTACATAAACGATTATTTCACATAAATCAGCCTGAAACTTGCGGAAAAGTTAACATAACTGTGCCGGAGGGACTTTAAGATAAATTCTACTATCAGACTTCGTCTAGAATTTCAGTCCCTCAGGGCTCTTTTATTGATTGCTGTAATCTGAACCCCATCCCAACTAATATTATAAATGCGAAAGTAACTCTGTCTGTCTGTCTGTCTGTCTGTCTGTCTGTTACGCTTTCCCGCTTAAACCTCGCAACCGATTTTGATGAAATTTGGCATAGAGATAGTTTGAGTCCCGGGAAAGAACATAGGATAGTTTTTATCCCGGTTTTTGAAACAGGGACGCGCGCGATAAAGTTTTTCTGTGACAGACAAAATTCCACGCGGGCGAAGCCGCGGGCGGAAAGCTAGTTATATATAACGAGGTTGAAGTTTCTAGGCTTTACTCTGCAAAACTTACATATTTTCTTATCGATCTGTCTCTTTCATTTGTTACACGAGTGAAAGAGACATAAAAGCCTAAAATCTGAAATCGTTCCGAAGAATAGGGCCTCTACTCACATGTTACCTAGTAGCAAAGTTACGTAACAGGCGTTTAGGCGTTTTGCCAAACGTAATGGGTAACGCCATGGGAGTTGTTACGTTAAAAGGTTCCGGCCACTCGCTTTAATAAAATAAACGGATTAAAACTCTCACGTAGATTTTATTATCGCAAGAGCAAAGTTTCAGTGCAATTAGTTGATGACATCTAATTGTTGGTTGTAAAAACTGGGTTTGATCGTGAAAATTGAACACATTTAATACGACGTTCATTACAAACACTCAATGCACTAACTTTGTTTATAGTATAGTGTAGTTTTATTATATACTTTTTTCATTTCAACTGCAAGAACATGACTCTATAATTTACCAAAGTCAAAATGGAAAATTTTGCCAGCACTCCCTACGCTCATTCACAAGTTTATTTTCAATTTTAAATCTCAGCAACGTAAACTTCAATGAAGCCTCACCCTCTGACTCAAATTAATACATTTTCCGATTCAATTAGTCGGTCTTTTCAAGTGTATATTTTCGGCGAATAGAACTAGAAGCCTTCCAAAGTTTTCCAATTAAACCCGGGAAAGCAAATATTTGTGAATTTGATACAACCAGTGCAAACCAGCCGTATTTAGGGTTAAATAACATCTTGATTACTTTCGTCCTACGCCGGCTAAGTAAATAAAATTAAGTTGATGGAGTAATAGTAAGTAAAGGCAACGTTCTAAGCCAGAATAAACTAAGGACACTGATAAATGTACTCTATTTTAATTGAAAAACACTAACCTTTTCGTCTGTAGAAATGTTTTTCATTTCGTACGAAATAAAAAGAAAAGTTAAGTTATTTTTGTACCATTTATTATCTAACGAAACCTACGAAACGAAAGCATCGTTTTCATCGAAAATGTTCTTAACACTAATGGGCTAATGTCAAATCGTACTTAGAATGAGCTACATACACTGTTAATGGACATCTATCAGCAATGGAACCTAAGTGCTGATCTGTGTTAGCCGATACACACTTAGGCCTTGGGACAAACCGCCCTATTAAGTTAAGTATACCTAACATAAAGTTTGTGATGACGGGCGGATGGATGTCTGTCTCTATTACACGTAAAAACGATTTTTATGGATGTTTTCTTTGAGTTTATGTAGGACCTATATCACAAAAACGTTTATGAGTTCATCTGACAACATTGTCCTGAAACAACCGTGAAGTTAAATTATTAAAATTTTATTGAGACGTAAAAAAGCCAACTTTGAGAATACACTATTTTTATGTTTAGTTCAAGTTAAAAAGAGAAAACTATCGGCGAGCGAGGGCGGAATGCAGAATCTAATCTTTCCACGAGTTAAGAAAGTAGTTGAATAGCTTCCTAACCTAACTTTATCTTTAAGAATAAATAAAATTGAAGTGTCTGTTTGTAATGTCAAAACATTATCTTTTTGAACTTATTTAACAACTTACATTTTTTGTCTGTTTATCGCAACTAATGTCTGAAACGGTTTAGATTTTTAATACTAATATAGTAATTACGGTTACTCTCTATAAGAAAAAGGAAAATAGAGTTTGGCGCAAAAAAATAAGACACATGACATTTTGGACATACTCTGAGACAGGCTGAAATTCACACAAGCGAGACCGCGGTACAGAAGCTAGTAAGTAATATAAATCATCTCGACTCTTGGGGGGTTTCGACACTTCGCTCTGCAAACAGCCGGGAAGAGCTAGGAACTAGTTAGCTTCACTGGAGCTAGACGGGGAAACTTGATACCAACGCAATAAAATTTCTATACGGCGATATTAAAATTTAACATAAAGCTTTAAAATTAATGGAACAGTAGTAGAACACCGCGGTGACTTGGAAAAATAATAAATAAGTTTTAAATAATAAGTACCTAAGTTTTTAAATATTAAGTTCAGTAGCACATTCAATTAAAAATATTTCAATTGAAATATGCGTTGTCAAAGCGTGTAGTGTAGAGTTGCCTTGTTTTTCGCGCTTTTCGTTTGTTTTCAGGTTTATAAACGTCACGATATGATTGTATCAAATACAATATTTGTCTCGTCTTCTTTTGTTTTTATATTAAATCATGCGAAACGAACTGGCTGAAAGTTCAACGACCTCTCGGTATGCCCCGAAAAAACAAAAAGGGGGACAAAATACGACGGAATGATCGTTACGATTTGATTCGATGCCAAAAATCACGGCCTTAATATTGTAAGAATGAGATTTTATTGATACGATCGAATAAAGAACACCTATTTTTACCCGACTACGGCAAAGCAAAAGGAGGGTTATGATTTTGATTACCCGACTACGGCAAAGCAAAAGGAGGGTTATGATTTTGACAGGCTATGTATGTATGTATGTATGTATGTATGTATGTATGTTCATCTGTTCTCTCGTAACTTCTAAACTACTTATCAGAATTCGACAAATGACATATCATTAGAAGCGTCTTAATTGTCCGCTGGTTATAGGCTATATGGGGTTTCACAAAATCTAATATGGTGCCCTCTAGCGGACAAAACATACAGAGTAAAAAAATAAAGTTAAGATAAATATGCCGTGTTTGGTATCATTTGAAAGCGCTTTACTTGTACATTTTGAATATATTTATATTACTAGCATTTGCTTGTGACTTTACCTGTATTCATGAGCTGATTGCATAATATGATTCACATCTTTTCGTTCATAGCTTCTTTACTACTTATTAGTTCATCAATTTAATTTTTGTTAATATTATGCGCCACAAATACACTTTAAAACACCAAAATAGTACAAATAATAAATAAAAAGTAAAAAAACTAAAACCCAACTACGACAAAAAACGACGCTGAAAAAGTATAAAACAAAATTTTCAGAATACTGAACTGATAAAGTTGCTAATGTAGTTGCATAGTAATTTTCATGTTTGGAAAGGCGTAGTCACACGCTACATATACCTTACCCTACCGTAGCACTTTGACAACGTGTGACTGCGGTTTTCCAAACATGAAAATTACTATGCAACTACATTAGCAACTTTATCAGTTCAGTATTCTGAAAATCTTGTTTTATACTTTTTCAGCGTCGTTTTTTGTCGTAGTTGGGTTTTTGAAACACGAGTTCGGCTGAGGAATGCCCCTCTGAAACGACAACTAAATCAGCAATAAAGTTGATTAAATTCTTCCCTTTTCCCAACATCAAAGTGAGGCGAGTTCTGTCTGTGTGAGATAGCATGCATAAGTATGTAATTAAAAACGTATTATATCACATGGAAATTTTCTCCCTGAACTTAAGACTGACTGATTCTAATAAATCTCATCAGCCCTCTGAAAAGAAGATGTAAGATTCTTTGTTTACTTCCAATAATATCGACTGCTTCCAATCTTGTTTATCTTAAATGGATCTGAATAGCGCCCACAGAATCAATCAAAAAACAATTTGTTACGTGCAGCGAGCTCTAGTATGTTTGACAGCGCATCCTTGTTATAATGAGCACTCAAATGGAGCTAATTGGCAGTATTCAGCAGTTGACCTTTGTCACGACACTACACCCACATTGTGAAAGCGAATGACAGAGATACATTAAAAATAAAAGCTCACAGTGACGTCATTTATATTTTATACAGTCCTTGATGACTAAAACAGAATTAGTGGTTCTTATCGCAAATAATTGGACAACGGTCGAACTTAATTTTGTTATAAGCTGAGACTAAATCAATATCCATGGAATTATTTCTCTTAAATAGAATTACGTAGGTTGCATTCGGAGAACATAGAGCGCTGGTTTGTTTTCTTTCAATAGACGTGATTACAGAAAAGTGCTATTAGACTAGGAGTAAGAAATACCACTAAGTTCGTAAACATTCAGCTGTTTTTAATGCTTATTAAAGGTTGATTTGTTCTGAAAAAAAGGGAAGGGTCTGCATAAGTGAAGGTAACTTTTGCAAACCTCTCGTTCTAAACACTGTCTCTCATGAATTAAAAGAAAGAAACAGACATTTATTATAATAGACGTCCCACGAAGACAGATTGGTAACATAATACCTACATAACAGTAGCACATAGACAATAAAAATAAAAAATAAAAACCAAGAGTGAACTGAGAAGTGTCACCTTCTCGCAATAACGATGCCCAATTGGTGGTGGCTCTAACGAACAGTCGACTATGAATCACCACGTAGGGACACTACTGTATAAACAGCTCCATTATGCTAGTGCTTCTGAATGACCTTTGAACCTAACACCCACATACGAGTGACGCATGGTCCGAAACCACGCAATTTCGTGTGATTGTCCTATCCAGCGCTAACTTAGCTGCACTGTGACGTCATCTGCGGTAATTTCGCCTCATTGAAATGATAGAGGTTTCCGATTTTTTAATTTGAGTCATTAACTTTGTCAGCGGCCGACTAATTTGCAAACGGGACTATTACGCAAGTTCTAACTGCGGGTGAAACAATTAGAATCCCGCGAGGCACAAACCATGGATATTTTTATGTGTCTTAAAAAACGTTCATGAATTCATTGTAGTATGCCTCCATTTGGAATGAGTACAATCGAAAGCACGTCTATTACACATTTTTATGACCTGCATGTTACACGAGCTGTCCCGGCGAACTTCAACCGCCACTAAAAAAATGACATATTAGATAAGTTTTGCTCATTTCTGCTTTTAGAATGTAGAGCATTATTATCTCAGACATTTTCCTAGTGCCGGTCCTATTTTCACAATAATCTCTGTTCACTTTAAAAATGTATTCAATCTGTCGCTTTCTTCTTAGAGCTCTTACTAAAATAGCCTACCTGTGTAGGCCTCATATTATTTCGAGCTTTCGTAGAATCAACAAGTTGCTTGTTGTGTTGAGACGATATTTTCTCTTTCAATCAGCATCATGTCACGTGGGTAGAATAAAGGGATTCTAGAGCTTTTCCGAAAATTTAATCATAGATTCTATATTATCTACTATCTACTTATACATTTAATCGTTCAACAAACACATGAAAATATTTTTTTCATCTAAACTGAATTAACAAAATGGCAAGTGGGTAGGATATTTTTTACAAAAACATAACATTATGTTGATTTGTGCTTTCCACAGTGCCTATAGAAAGTTTTAATGAATGCAGAATTAATTTACCAAATGGGAAAATTAATTTTAATACGTATCATTTCGTTCTGACAGATAGTTAAGTAATAAAGACCTGAAATGGCTTTAGAATTATCTATTGTTGGCAAAGGCTTTTAACTCGAAGCAATTTGAATAAATGTCGCTTAAAGCTGTGGCCAATAAAGCACTTTCCATGATTGTGCGCGATAATTTCATAAAGTGAGCTTAAAACAGAACTTTTGATTACGATTTTGATAAGATAGGTAGGTATATCAAGTAAAAATATCTATCTGAAATTCTTATCAAGGCGATTAAGCTTAAATCTCTGCTGAAGATTATAAGCCGAGATGATCCTCTGAAATTATAATCTGAAGTATTTTTTTATAATTATGTACGACGTATTAATTATGTGGACGTATGATCAAATGCAGGAGATTCCTTGAGGTGGCATGTGAATTCTTAATTTATTATGTACAAAATTAGATCAGTACCTACCTATAGGTATTTTATTCGTTGTTATTTCTATAGCCGGTGGCCAGTGGCCAGAGAGTATTTCAATGAAACCCGTCGGAAACCATTTGTATAACAGAAATAAATACAGCGTTCTCTCTACGCTAAATCTATTTAAATTACTTACATAAGTATAATTCTTCAGATTGTATTTTTTCACAATGAAATTTTATAGATGAGTTCATCATCTACTACCGTACCGGCTTCATTAGTTATGTTAAAATTGGTTGCCACAAGCACTGACTATCGCCCGTATTCACAAACATTACTATGAGTTCTCACAGTGCGCGTGGACGCACAGGGTGACACACGAAGCTATCATAGAGCTCTTTTCAACGCTGTGCGTTCGATTTGCTGCTTCATTTAAGCAAGCATCGTTTGTGAATAGGGTATGTATAGTACTAATTTAAGCGCTTCTGATATATCATTAATATGTAGCATAATCATTTTTGATATAGCAATGCTTGCTTTTCATAGTGTTTTCGTCTACTAATAGTACTACTTACTGCTTCTACCTTTCCTATGTTACTCGGATGTGGCTGATTGCCAATTAATATTACGCTACTTCCCACCGCGTATTTTTGGAAGCGTTTCAAACTGCACTATAGTGCTAACACACTTGTGATTTGAACTTTACGACAGGAATTACGTGTAAGTTCACTAATTAATGGCGTAAGCTCTCCACCGGGAGTCATTTACTTTCAAAACATGATTGTGAAAAGTATACAGGGTGGTGATGGATGATCAAACAAAAAGGATTAATTCTATTGGAGCAAATTCAAAAAATGTGATGTCCCCAATTGGGAATATAAAAAAGTTATTTAATATCAATTTGTATGTTGTTTCTTTAAGACTTTTGTTGCATTTGAGCTGTAGAATCATTCCGTTTTGTTTGATCTGATGACTAGCTTTCTTAGGTAGTACGAGTAATTATACGAGTAATTTTACAAGCAGTTTCAGTAGGTATATGTACTATAAGAGTTTCAGCGATAAATAAAAAGGTATCATACTTTTTGAACGTGTTTTCTCTAAAAACTTTGTAACGTCACGCCTCTTTCGAAGCTTCAAGGTTAATTACTCATATTTCAAAGCTAACGAACTTTACAAATAATGGAAACGAGCCAGTTTTGATGTCATTATTTTGTGCCATTGCCTTTTTAATAATACTTGTTAGAATCGTGTCGCGTACCCAATCTCAAGACGATCTGTTGAAAAAACAATGTAAGCACCTCTTGTTTGGCTTTATTTGTATTGTATAGACCCGGACAGGAAATTTTCCACTCAGTTACAGCAATGAAACCACTAAAAGGTTTTTCCTCAGATGAAAAAAAGATCCCGACCTTTTTGCGGGCCAGGGAAGGTTTACAGAGGAAAATGTACTTGTATAAGTACAAAGCAAATAACACGAACACAGAACAACAGTCTCGAAATTATGTTATTATTCGTAGAAGCTTTTGTATGTTATATTACAGCTTTCTCTGAATTCGCTATAACTCGTAAAAACACTATTACAAGTAGACGTTAAGACTTGGAAACTACTAAATGTATCCTAGATCGACTAAAAGTAATTACAGTAGTAGTATACAGGGTGTTAGGTAAATGGGTATATGAGCCGACACTAGCCATTGTTAACATGGTCATATAAATGGTATGGTGAAGTCAGGAAATTGATATCTCCAGTTTAATTATTTTTATTTTTCATACAAATCGGATTTTATAACATTTATTTTGTATGAAAATTTAAAAAAATAAAATGATGATATCAATTTTCTGACTTCACCATACCATTTATATGCCCATGTTAACATGGGCTAGTGTCGGCTCATATACCCATTTACCTAACACCCTGTATATTTCAGGATAGGTATGCTTTGTTATAAGGATACTTCCAAATTATTGATTAAATTATTGGAAGACCGTTTTTGTCTGGAATTCGCGAATAATAGAGTTATATTACGTTGATAAAGAATATTGAATTATAGAAGGACGATCTTTTTATAAAGGAGTAACTTTTCCACGTAAAAATGTAACATCATGCTCGATAATCACTGAAGCGGCAAGAAGCGTCTCCTTTCATGGCCCAGGTACACTCAGACCCGAACGTGTTCACTTGGAATCCTTTGATGTGTGTGCATTCCCCAATAAATATGTAGAGTACCTACAGATATGTATAAAAAGCAAATTTTAGTACAATTTAGAATCAATTGGTATGTCCTTCTGCAAGACGTTTACACTTTACAATTAGGTAATTGAAAGGTCATTATCAAAGGACAATTATTTTTGTTACATTGTTGGTCTAAGAATCAACAGTGTTGAAAAATTAAGTCTAGATTTGAAATGATACGACAGAGTTGAAAGAACAATGACTCCTCCTGACGGACACTTCCTAAGAACTTATTGATTTGCATTTTGCAATATTATATCATGTTTTGGGTTTCATAAACAACCTCTAAATCACTATGATTGTATGAATAGGTATGCTATTGAAAATACTTGAAATTAATCTTAGATAGCAAGCAAAAAATTATACATAATATATTAGGATGAACCGAAACTGTTAAAATGCATAACCAAAGTACGAGTAATGAGTATCCAAAATAATGAAGGTTCAATCATTAACTACAAGCTAACTCATTATAGGAAACAATTAACGTATAATGACTAACTAGTTTTGAACAACAATAGTGTTGCTGACGCAGGTTAAACATAGATAGCAGAATACAGTAATTATTTAATACAAATTACAAACATAACAAAATCCAAATAGGTACAATTACTCAATGCTTTTGATAAATTCATTAACCACAGGAATATTAGCGTGCGTAATTAGAAACATCCTTGTGTAAAATAATATTTAATTGAAGTTGATTGGTATTGGTACTTTGGCTTTGCTTTACATAGCAATATTTCTGCGAACAGTAGCTCTATGTATCCAAGCATACTGAAATGCGTCCATAGTATTTTTACCTAGGCCAAAACTTATGACCTTTTCAAATATTAGAGAAGTTTTTTAATGTTCTGTGAGAGCAATAAAACCCTAAATGCGCTCTCTTTAATCAATTTCTCCAGTTAATACATAGTTAATACGAAAACTGAAAATCGCAGACTTCTATAGGGCTATTTTTTTCAATCGTCAGATATCTTTTTCTAGGTTGTCAAAACCATTTCATTTTGATGTACGAGTCTGTATATCAAATACCTATAAATAATTTCATTTTAATGTGAGTCTGTAATCAAACTCATAAATAATATCTCAGTTTTTCCAATATTTGTTGTTTGGGGTGAGTAAGTTATCTTTTGTTATTACAGACAGATTTCCAATAAGCATCTGGTAACGAGTTCGCGAACCGAAAACAACATCGGCGATTCGGGAAAAACCACCTGTCGACAGCACGAAATCCGTTTATTTCGATATATCGGTGCACCATTACCAATGTCTGCAATGACGTTGCAGGTAATAAATATGTTGCTNTTAAGCTTAAATGACTGGACTACTACTAGAGGTACTGGTTACAACTAAATTATTACAAAAATGCTTTTAATTTTATGAAATTATTTTTTCTAATAGACAAATCTCGTAATTAATGTGAATAATAGAGAAAATGAACACAAAAATTGCAATATTTTGTTTCGAGTTAGGTAGGCGTGCCACCTAGTGGCGATATTTGGAACTATCGATAACCTTGGTTGCACAGCTATGGTACGTTTTAGTAACGGAAAATGCTGCTAGATGGCGCTTAGACAGATTGAAAATGCGTTTCAGTGCAAATGAAAATACTTACAAAATTATTTATTACCACGATTCGTAGTTTGGTCGATAGGCCTAATAGGTAGGTATATTTTAGCTACGAGGACAAATAATTAACATTGCTGTTTAAGGTGGCCTTATAGGCTTTTCCGCCTCAGGTAGAGACAATTTAATTTTAATTGAAATGCTTATTTTACTTCGAAATCTTTTATTTTTATTTGAAATCTAACTTGTTCTTATCAAAATTACAAATCCAGAGCGATTATTATAATGGTGCAGGCATTTTATTCTGATGTGCGATCTAATTAAAATATTTTTCTAATCTCGGACATTATTTTTAGTTATAAGTAATAATTATTAATTAGACTGTCTTAGATTTAAGATTTTTGAATATTATTATATAGTAGGTTGCTTATTCACTAACAACTTCAATATTAAAGTGAGTAAATTGACTTTTTTCATTCCCAATCACCGCTGGACTTTTTGGCAAAAAAAACCTCGTCATATTTATTACTATTAGGATTAATCATGCGTTTTTATGAAGGTAAAATATAATAATGTTAACCGTAAATTGACATAGCAAACGTGATTTCAAGCTATTAGATTACACATTAAGCAGTAATTGGCTAGCTAATTGCTTTAACTACAATTAAAACCTTCGAGCGTTATCGGTGGCGCCCTCTGGTAAAGGTCGCGGCACGCAAGACGGTAGCGCCACCTACAAGTTGGGGTAGGGATACCATATTTATTATTGTGTTAGCGGGATTTTATATTTGAATAAAGGATCTCATTTTTATTCATCAGGGCTTCCTCCTATTTTTTTAAAATATTAAGTTCAAACCCTTAAATTTTTTTGCTTATTAAATTTTTTTTAGGGAACGAGATTTTTTTAAATCCTACCGCTTCGGACAATACAGTATAGGTCAGTGCTAAGAAGAAGTGAATGAAAGAGTTAGTCACTTTCTTGTCGCCTTAATAAAATATCATGGGGGTTAGTCAGTCACCCTCACCACCACTCACCCTACAATGTTGACAGTTGAAAGTCATTGACAGTTTTTATTGAGCGAGAGAATACTTGACTTTGACTGTTCTACGGGACTACTTATTCCCACCTCTCACCTCATGCGTTCCCATTAGCAACTTCCTGCATACAGTTTTTTGCAAACACCCGTACCGCAAAAATTAAAATGTCGTAGTTACTTATCTGCAAAAAACTGGATTACCCTGAAAAAGGCCTTTTTCGTTGGCGAGACCAATTAAATTAAAAAAGTACGAAAAGTGCCTGAGGTATGGAATCAAGCGCGTTGCTTTGCTACCAGCGTATCAGCCATTTAAATGTTACGGAGCCCCTCCGGCTACAATGCTAGTGCCTAACGGAATTCTGCAAAAAAACGCCATTTCTCCGTGGGAAAGAGCCCATAAAACCATGGGGTTTGGTCACCCTACCATCTTGATAAGTCATTGACCCTCGTGCTGCGGCGTCGTAACTCACGGCACAATCATGACGGAGGCCTACTAGTACCACTGGGGGCATGTATTGATCAGCGTGACTGCCCGAATTATAGAGAAATATACTTAGGGTTACGACCTAGGATTCTTCACCTTAAAAGCAGAAAGAACCCTTAGAATTAGACTTCATAGTTTGGTCGGCTTCTGATTTGTATGAGGAATCGGCCGATACCAAATCGATGTATTGTGCGCACTTCCATACTCATGTTCGTAAGAGGTGTTTGAATAACCAATCCGATTTCATTATTTCGACATCATCTCTCCGCTCAGCTTCGATTATTCAAACACATCTCCTCTCTTCTCCGCTTTGGTGGAAACCAGGCTTTTATAAAAGAGTTTTTCTGCCAGTCAGTCAAGCAAGAACGACTCTTTTTTGAGGTTGAGTAGACATAACGGATACTCATCATCATCATTCTTAAGGCAGATCACAGAAGGGATCTCTTCTCTCCCTTCTATGATCTGAAGTTGGAAGTAACCAAAGAGCGTAATAATGCACGATCTTCCACTTTGTTCATCTACAGCCATTTATTTTATTTCTTAATAGGTATGTAAGTAGGCCCCTTTTCAGAGCATGATTGTTTGATTTTGTCTCAAATACTTAGCTTACCCTACACCGCCAGCAGGGCAACATATCGGCTGGTGCTCGAAGTGGCTGAAGAAACTCAGTCGCCTTTGGTATGGTTGCATGCTTTAGCATGTTACTGTTTTGTCACCCCATAAGGATCAAAAGCAATTAAAAATCAAATTCATTTAACTATTTTTTATTGGCGGTCAAGCTGTAGATTCTGCAGGCTAATTCTGGCTACACAGGGGTTGCAGCGGTGGGAACGAGAGGTGGGAATAGTCCCGTAACTATTTTTTGCAAGTAGTCTCCTAAAGAACACTTTTACACGTCCCAACCCTGCCACTGCTTCGGGACAATAATAATTATGGGCCAATGTTGAGAAGAAGCAGCGCAAGAAACTCGTCACTCGAAGTATAATTTTAATTAAGTTCAAATCTAGATTTCAATCAATACGATAGCAAAGATTTGTATCAAGTTTCACGGAATAGACCGTAGATTTTATTTATAGAATGATGAATCTATATGCAAATTTCTAAATGCGTACGCGTCGCAATATATCGCAAATAAGTAACGTCGCTTCTGTCCTGGTGGAACGTGGTCGAACCAAGCAAACTTGGCGGCGCACTGCAGACGAGGCGAAGAAGATCGGCAAGACTTGAAGCGAGATCAAACGCGAAGCTCAAGACCGAACGCGATGGAGGACTGTTGTGGACGCCCTCTGCCCCATCTAGGGGACATAGGACCTTAAGTCAAGCTTCTGTCCTGCCTTCATACTGCATACTAATCTACGGATAAATAAAGCTAGTCTACGGATAAATAAAGGACGTAACACGTAAGCACACTTAACAACCTGGAAAGGGATCGTAACCGTATCAACTTGAGGCTGTCAGTATTCTTTGTATGAAACTCCATACTGCAACGCACACTCCATGGCGGCGCAACCAGTCGCCGGCTACCAACAACGACTCTATAGAGAGTTACTCACCTGGTGTCCGTTTGGTTGCGCCTGCATACATTTTGTTGGTAGCGGCGACTGGTTGCGCAGCCATGTTGTCCCGGTGAAATATAGCCCTAATGGTGCTCGCGCGGCAAACTCAACATCCTGCTCACTCAAGAGCAGAGCGAGCAGGATGACCAGCGTGCCGCGCGAGCAAATTCGCCCAGTCTGGACGCACCATAATGTAAACGCCTCGCCTCGCGGTTGACAGCGCGCAAAAGGCGAGACGGTGTTGATCCCTTTCCGAGTTGATAAATCTGCTATGATCTTTATTCCTTCTTCATTCTTTAGCTAGGAGACACGTCCACTGCTGGACAAAGGCCTCCCCAAGGATTTCCATAACGAGCGGTCCTGCGCTGCTCGCATTTAACGCTTCCCGCAATGAGGGCTATCGTTTTAGCGCTCACCAGTTAGCGCCACTGTAGAGTAAGGTCCTGTCACTTGCTCGTAGCGAAGACAGTGGCACCAACTGGTGAGCGCGAAAGTGGTAGGAGGACTATCGCATTTGCACTCAACAAGATGGCGCCACTGTAGAGTAAGGTCCTGTCAATCGCCAGGGGTGCCAACTGTTAAGTATAAAAACGATAGCCCTCATTGCCACAAAAGCCACGATAGCCGAACGGTGAAGGGGTCGGACTGGCCGACTCGTGATCCGGAGAACGCGGGTTCGGTCCCCGCCGCCGCTCGGCGGCTATTGTGGTGAGCTCACTCGTGATACAGGGTGGCCCAGAAGAAAGTTCACTTTTGAAAATTCAAGGAAACGAAAACTGTACGTTTTTATAGAACTTTAACTATTGCAATTCAAAGGAAATTTAATGCAATTTATTTTTAAATTTACCTTTATTAAATTACATCGCCCAGAAGATTTCCTTGACGCTTACAACATTCGATCAACATACATCAAAATCTTGAAATGCGTTCGTTAGAATTACCTCGAAACCTATTTTCATTTTTTTGCCGAATGCTCAGCTTTAGTTGCTGCATGGTTGTTCGATTATAAAAGTATACTCTATTCTTAATATATCACCACAAAAAAGAATTTTCTGGAGTGAGATCAGGGCTTCCTGGTGGCCAGAAGATGTCACCTCTGCCTGAAAAAATTTTTTTGTGGGAACATGTCTCTGACCTTCTAAATGCTCTCATTTGAAGTGTGACACGTAGCCCCATCTTGATGAAACCAAGTGCTCCGGCATAGCCTTGCGAATCTTGCAGCTTTGATATCATAAAGCTTTTCAGCCTACCAGTATAGCGCTCTCAAAAATTAATCATCCTTTCAATGCAACAAACCAAAATCTCACTGCCTCTAAGAAGCGCTAATCTCATTCCAGCAGACTTCTCTTTGTGGGGTTACCTTATGAGCAGAGTGTACTCTCATAATCCAAAAACTCTGCAGCATTCATTCATCTTGAATCCATTTCGAGGCAACTCTAACGAAAGTTTTCCAAAATTTTTATGTATGTTGACCGAACGTTGTAAACGTCAAGGGAATCACATGTACAATAAAATTTATAAAAGAAAGTAAATTAAAAAAAAATTGCACAAAATTTCCTTTAAATTGCAATAGTTAAAGTTCTACAAAAATTTACAGTTTTCGTTTCCTTGAATTTTCAAAAGTGAATTTTCTTCTGGGCCACCCTGTACAAGCATATTAAGCTTAGTACGAGGGGCTAACGGGAGTATTAGTAATTTGTGTAATGACAAATTACTAATAAATCTTTAAAACAAAAAAAATCTATCAGTTGAATCATTTATTTATTCTCCACTGCAGGAGCATGACCCTCTCTAATATACCAGAGGCAAATGGACTTGGCCTACACTACACTCCCCACGCTGGCCAGACGGGTTGGGGAGGCCTGATGTTAACAGTGTGGTTCTGGCAGACTTTACGAGCCTTCTACATGTGCTTTCATTACTCACGTGATAAGTGTTCTTTCTAGCCGCGACACGCACCTTTGACGTACGTTTGTGACGTCACCGTTGCCTAGCAACTGTGACGATACTTTAGATTCTTCGAACGGTAAATAAAGGGTGGTTGGTTGCATTTTCAAGCAAATTGTAAAAGTTCATTCCTGTCTATGGACTGACAACCACATAAAAGTAGCAGGAAGGCGCTGGATGCAGGCCGCTACCAACCGGGTGATGTGGAAATCATTGGGGGATGCCTATGTTCAGCAGTGGACATCCCATCCTATCTACGAGACAGATTGTAAAAATCCGTTCCTATCTATGAGGACTGACGACCTCATAAAGATAGCAGAAAGGCGCGGTAAGCGAACTAAAATCGCTGATATAGCCCGACGGATTAGCAAGCTGAAGTGGCAATAGGCAGGGCACATAGTACGCAGAACTGACGGCCGATGGGGCAGCAAGGTTCTGGAGTGGAGGCCGCGTACCGGAAAGCTGATGATATATCATTATGTTCTGCGTAAAAAGACCTCATAAAGGTAGCAGGAAGGCGCTGGATGCAGGCCGCTACCAACCGGGCGATGTGGAAACCATTGGAGGAGGCCTATGTTCAGCAGTGGATATCCTACTATCCTCTCTATGAGTTCAACGCTTGATGATGGATGATGATATAGTTAAGTATCTTCAGCGTAAAAAAACCTCATAAAGGTAGCAGGAAGGCGCTGGATGCAGGCCGCTACTAACCGGGCGATATGGAAATCATTGGGGTAGGCCTATGTTCAGCAGTGGACGTCCTGTGGCTGAAATGATGATGATGAAACAGTCGCTACAACGTAAAGGCTTGACCCTTTACATTGTTTTCGTGTCATGTAACGACGTAGCTATAGAAATGTATTTGTCCTTGCCCTGGTTCCTTTAAGGTCGTTGGAAGGATATTTACGAGGTAAAACTTACGATGTAAAACTGAATAAACTAATTCACTTATTTTGTAAATAAAAACAAATTGATACCAAAAAACGATTTTAATTTTAACTTACATTAAAAATAACATTAAAAATAAATTAGATCTAACGTTAATGGTAAACCATTTGAATATTAAATTATTTATAAGGCACACGAATCTAATTTCTAGTCAGATATTTACCTACATCATTGAAAATCTCTGTGTAATTTAATTTTGTGCAACTCCATCACGCAAAAAATTTTCTGGACGAGTTTTGATGAAACTTTAACACACTAGCATTTTATATAGAGTTGCACAAAGTTGCTTATTATGCAACTTTTTATTGAAATTTATACGATAAGCTCGCGTCTCGCAGGCAAAAAGTAATTTATTATTCACGTTGGTTACGGAACCCTTTTTTCTATCAATTATGGTATAAAAAAAGTATCAATTGATTGGTACCCTACTTTTCTCTCCTGCCCTTTACATAAAAGAAACAAATTCATCATCTAACTAACGTTTATATCACAATTATAATTTCAAATTATTAAAAAATTCAACTGAAAATCATATAGGCTAAAGCTGTGACCAAAACGATGGAGCTTCCAAAGATAGAAGATGCTGATGATCCTGAAAATAAAAAAGAATATTAAAAAAGTGAATAAGAACTAAAGTCGCTGACATAGCCCGCCGGATTAGCAAGCTGAAGTGGCAATGGGCAGGGCACATAGTACGCAGAACTGACGGCCGATGGGGCAGCAAGGTTCTGGAGTGGAGGCCGCGTACCGGAAAACGCAACGTGGGACGTCCACCCACAAGGTGGACCGACGACATCATAAAGGTAGCAGGAAAGCGCTGGACGCAGGCCGCTACCAACCGAGTAACACGGAAAACATTGGGGGAGGCCTATGTTCAGCAGTGGACGTCCTATGGCTGAGATGTGATGATGATGATGAATAAGATCTAACTACTTTCACTATTCCTATCTCTTGTTTCCACCGCTGCAACTCCTGAGGAGCCAGGATCTACAGCTTGACCGCCAATAACCCAACCAGTGAAGGTCAAGTTTATCCCAGGGAAAGTTAAACTGTGATTGGTCCCGCAATGAAATTAATCAGAAGAACTAAAGGAGGACTTGAATGAGAGTCAGTTACGTCTATATTTATACGTGCTGGAAGACAGTGTGGGCAGGCCTCCTACTAGGTGGACGGACGATCGCGGGAAGCGCCTGGATGCGGGCAGCGCAGGACCGGTCTTTATGGAAATCCTTGACGGTTTTTTCTCAGTAGTGGACGTCATTTGGCTGAAATGAACGAACGCAAAAAATACTGTTTTACTTACTGCAAGTGCCCAGTTCTTCAGAGTAAGGGTAGTCGAAGGAACATTGGCAGAGACTGTTCCTGCACTGCACACGGTCTATTAGGTCTTCTAAAAAGCATTCGCTGCTTCGGGAACATGATTGGAAGAGACCTGGAAAGATAGATAGATAAGATAGATCATTATTATTAATAAGATATAGTAAAAGGCCTAATATTGATCCTTGAGGCACGCCCATAGTTAGAGGCGCTCCAGAAAACCTAGTTCAATTAACACAAACTTTTGGTTTTCTGGCTGTTTTTCCAAGATTCTTGAGTTCACGGGTTTTGATTTAGGTTTTCATTCCCTTACGAGTGTCCAAAATTTGTGGCTTAGTTCATCATCATCATCATTTTAGCCACAGGACGTCCACTAAAGAACTGCCGCCAATGATTTCCTCAATGGCCGGTTGATGGCGGTCTGCATCCAGCGCCTTCCCGCTACCTTTATGAGGTCGTCAATCCACCTTGTGGGTGACTTAGTTAGATTGTTTTTTTCCCAGCTCCATGGGACAGTAGACCCGAGTATTTGATATTCAAATTTCAGCTTTACACCTCCACGCGTTCATAAGGAAAAGGTAAGATTGATACAAAGTGATCCTGTAAGGCGAGGCTGCTCAACCTTTTGATAAGACGGGCCAAACGGTGGATTCAGTCGTGATTCACACCCGTATTCACAAACATTACTATGAGTTCTTCCAGTGCGCGCGGACGCACAGGGTGACACAGGAACCAAACACAGAGCTCTATTCAATGCTGTGCGTTCGATTTGCTGCTTCACTTAAGCAAGCATGGTTTATGAATACGGGCGTAAGAACTTGAAAAAATCGAGTTGACTAAGGTTTCCACCGAACCCAGCTAAGTAACTTAGAGATCAGAGCAGTGACCTGGCAAGTGAAGGGTCGTGGGTTCGAGTCCCACCTGAAGAAATTCGATTTTTTCAAGTTAATAGAATGTAATTTGAGATGTTACTAAAAATGTTTAAGAATCTTACCAGTCCTTGGCCAGCAGCCGCCGTCCCTAAAGTGGTGAGTGTCAGCGCACTGACAAGTGCCGTCCATGCAGGCTGAGCCCACCATCACGGCAGCGCACTGGGCTGACACGTTGCAAGGCGCGTCGAACCCCATGCCAGATGCTGAGAAAAAGATATTTTTAGAGTTGAAAGCTACGGGACTGAGAGAGAATTAGTGTGACATCAAATACCTATCGCAAAAGATAAAAGAATGCTAAAATTTTCGCAGTTTCTCGGACAGCATAGAGTTGTTGTTTAGTTGCAATCGCAAACTTTAAGGGGCTTAACATCATAGTCCAGTCATTTGGTAGTTTCACCTGGAAAGTTTTCCGAGACTTGGTATTTGTGTAGATTGTCAACTAATAATGGGTTATGTTAGAATAGATTCCACTGTGGGAGAAAAGGCTTTTGTGGCTCTACCACTTGCTTTGTCTGGAAACCCACAGTTTCCTCCCACTTATGGCGAGTGACAGAGCACCGGGGTCTTTTTAGTGGGTATGCCACGACTGGGTGAGCCCACATAACCTACCCTGTCCCCGTAGGGTAGGCATGCGATTCAACACATTTTCACCCCATAAAAAAGGTTAGTTTCACAATATTATGGTGACATGCTTCACTCGATTCACCACAGAACAATAGCCATTTCACCTCCAGCTGCCGTAACACAACAATTTTTCATGGCGACAGACGTAGGTATGAAAGATGGTGGTGCTACCACTAAGCAAGCTTTCTCCTAACCCGGGACTTATACAGGGTGTCCCGTAATGTAACGTCAAGCCGGAACTGGGTGTTGAGGCAAGTTGTGCTGGTTATCAGAAAAATATAAAAAAAAATCTATGTGGCATATTTTAAAAATAATAGGCATTTAAAAAAAATCCAAAAATTCTACTCCAGATGACGGTCCTTTTGCTCGTGTTGCCACAAATCTTCACTTTTTCCAAATTTTTTTTTTGTTATGTAACCCTGAATAATGCTTCTCTAAATTGTTATCAAAATTACAAAACCAGCTGCTCCAGCTTGGATGAAAAAAATACATTATTCCCAAAAAAATTTTCAAAATAAAAATTTTGCCTAGTTTAAACTGACTGTACTGAAAAAAAAATGTACTACGCGAGTGTGGCAAGTGACGTCATAATTTGGCGCATTTAGTAAGGATTCCAAAATGGTACAACACTTGGTAAATTTTTTCTGTAATTGTCGACAATTTTTGTTTTTTTTGGAAATAGTCCCGTTTTTAACTTTATCTACCTTGGTTAAAAATTATTATTCTAATGTGCCCAAAATTCAAGTTTCTGTGACTGACTACCGTACAGTCAGTCACAGAAACTTTTGTCACCATGACAGTAATTAGTAGTTGACATACTGTGACAAAAGTCACCCGTGCGCGCGCGCCTTTACTACCTGCTCTGCCTGCACTTGTACTTGGTAACAGGGATAATAAGGATATGAAGTTTCGGTTATGGATACGGTTACGGATATTAGAATAATATTATACCGGTTTCGGTTACGGTCACGGATATGAAATCATTTCAGATTATCCGAAAGTCTCGGATAATTTCGGTTACGGAATTATTAGAATTTCAAAAATGTAGGTATAATACAAATAGCAAGATGCTGCGTGAGCGTGACCCACATAGCTACTTTATGTACCAACTAAGACGACACCTATGTATGATAAAGGTAAAACAGGCTGGCATATTAGATGGTGCCAGCGAATGCCAGACAAGTTGGTAACAAATATTAAGATTTAAGGTACAATTCCAAGACGGGCCGCAGACCGCAAACTGCAACCGCAAACTGCAAAACTATGAAATCGGCAGCGCGGCATTGCAGCTGCGGCGTGTATACTGCAGATTTCATAGAGTTTTGCAGTTTGGCCTTTATCCGAAACTATCCGTAACTTTTGAATCAGTTTCGGTTACGGTTATGGACATTTTTTTATTTCGGATATCCGATAGTTTCGGTTACGGTTACGGATATCCATAACATCCCTGCTTGGTAAGATGGCCCTCTCCGTCCCGCTCATACCTTTTAAAATGGCTTCTCCACCTCACTTAAGGCAGAAACTTGAATTTTGGGCACATTAGAATAATATTTTTAACCAAGGTAGATAAAGTTAAAAACGGGACTATTTCCAAAAAAAAACAAAAATTGTCGACAATCACAGCAAAAATTTACCAAGTGTTGTACCATTTTGGAATCCTTACTAAATGCGCCAAATTATGACGTCACTTGCCACACTCGCGTAGTACAATTTTTTTTCAGTACAGTCAGTTTAAACTAGGCAAAATTTTTATTTTGATATTTTTTTTGGGAATAATGTATTTTTTTCATCCAAGTTTTAGCAGCTGGTTTTGTAATTTTAATAACAATTTAGAGAAGCATTATTCAGGGTTACATAACAAAAAAAAATTTTGGAAAAAGTGAAGATTTGTGGCAACACGAGTAAAAGGACCGTCACCTGGAGTAGATTTTTTTGATTTTTTTTAAATGCCTATTATTTTTAAAATATGTCACATATTTTTTTTTTATATTTTTCTGATAACCAGCACAACTTGCCTCAACACCCAGTTCCGGCTTGACGTTACATTACGGGACACCCTGTATAATGGTCTTATCACTAAACCAATAATTGAAAATAATAGGTACTTACTTGTCCAGCAAATGTCGTTGTATTCGACGAAGCCAGTGATGCATTGACAGGTGAAACTCGTGCATACTGTGTTATCAATAACGCAGTCTGAGTCCGAAGCACAGGTCCCACCGATAACTGTAGATAAATTTAATCTTCATTAGATCAGGCTGGTTGGGTTTTTATTGGCGGTCACGCTACTGATCCTGGCTACACAGGAGTTGTAGCGGTGGGAACGAGAGATGGAAATAGTCCCGTTTATTGATCCGACCGATTTTGGTGCTGAAAGAAGTTTCCCTCCCTTCATGACTTATCATCAGGTCATTTTAGTCTTCCGCAGGAGCACGACAGAGGGCCTCCTTTGCTCCTTTACAGAGGTAAAGGAGGAAAAGTAGGTTTCTCTTTCCTACTGGACACTGGGCACTTATCACTTGCCCAGGGCCTCTTTAAAAGATGTTAAACGTAATCTGTGATTTTGCAAACACCGTATTTCAAACTCCATACATCAAGAATCGGTTATCGTTATAGTTACGGTTAGAGTTAGGTGGTGCAAATTTTATTAGGCTTAAGGTGTGATTGTCCTTGTTCTGCATGTAAGAGAATAACGCCCGTATTCAGAAACGGTGAATCAGCAAATCGAACGGACAGCGTTGAATAGGGCTCTGTGATTGGTTCGTGTGTCACCCTGTGCGTCTAAATGCACTGTGAGACCTCACAGTAATGTTTGAGAATACGGGCGTAAGTGTAAAATGAAAAAAGGTGTTAAACTAACTTACCAGGAGCACAAATATCGCCAAACTGCTCGTATCCCACATCGCACGAGCACACACTGTTGGCACATATCGTGTTGGGGGTGCCGGTACACTCTGCAGTGATTTGGCAAGTCTGTCCGAGCTCTGTTGGAATAAATAACAATATTAATGTTATTGGCTGCATTTTTACTGGCGATATGAAGAATTGAAGATTACCGGATCAGTTACAAAAAAATACTGAAGTCCATTCATTAAACGCTGTGTTAAGCGCGCTCTACACTCGCGCGCGATTCTTGCTGTGAATTCACGCCGCGATTCGCGCCGTACACTTCGCGTTTATATGTGTCTCTCCACACTCGCGAAACCTCGTTACGGCCCGATCGCGAACCTTACGGCCCGATCGCGAACGTTTACGGCCCGATCGCGAACGTCGGTCTGCGACCGACGCGGACGAGCCTGGGCTTCGCGCGAAGCCCACACTCGGCCTCGTCGGCACGCGCACCGACGATCGCCAAACGGCTAGAGTACCTTCTGTACTCGCCACTCTGCCCGGTGAAGCTGGAAAAGCTCCTCAAGCTACCAGCGCGCGTCCCTTCAAAAAGCGCGCTCTACACTCGCGCGCGATTCTTGCTGTGAATTCACGCCGCGATTCGCGCCGTGCACTTCGCGTTTATATGTGTCTCTCCACACTCGCGAAACCTCGCAGTCTCGTTCGCGGCCTCAATGGATGACGACGTGATTGTTGCTGCGTTGACGCTCTGTGCTATATCGTATTACAATTACCTATGTATTAAAAATAAGACACAAATAAAAAATGTTTAATGGGTTTATACATATATTTCACTTGAGCTTGCTCCACTATGAGTGGAATCCTTAACTTTCTTTCTATAGGTTCTATAACTGGACTGGAATATTCAAAATGTCACTTATCCGCGTCCAGGCATAGTGGGTCTTATTTTTATGGTCCTTGTGTTTGGACTGTCAAAGTATTGGTTCGGATTGAAAACACTCGATAAATTTCAACTTAAGTTCATTATTCCATGCCTAGTACCTACTCATTTAAAAAAAAAGAACGTTAGTAAGTACGCAATAATGCACAACCATTTGCGACGGCGTCTTCTCAGCTATTGCGAAAAACTGCGAGTGTAGTTGCGTTCGCGATCGCGCGCCGTGAACCAAGCGCGAACCTTTGTCGCGGGACAAAAAACCGACAACGAACGGGGAACGGCGCGAAGCGTGAACGTGAACGCGCGAAAGTCCGCGAAACCATCTACACACGCGTTTCGCGGCTTTCGCGGCCTTTCGCGCCGCGAGTGTAGAGCGCGCTTTAAACGTGCCATCGACAATGTACAATGAACAAAAAAAAATTAATTACTTTGTTGTTTGGAAGCAAACTTGTTTTGACTGGAGTCAATACTTAGTCTTTTATTATCATTAACATCGGTCTAGCTACATATCTGGTACTGATAGATTAAAAGTAATTTCACTATCAAAAGAAGTAGTTTTCAATGCAAGAAACCATAACACAATTCTTTGTTGACTAACACAATAGCCTATTGAAAACCTGAAAAAAGCATTAGAAATTATTGAAACCTAATGTAAAACGCCTGAAAAACGCTGTGTAACATAGGTAAACCAATTTTGACCAAATTGGAATCTTAACGTTATTTATATGAATTTAAAAAAATCCATGAAAATGGTTTTCAGTCACCACTTTCCTATAAAATAACAATCCATTAAATGTAGTACGAATTTATTAACGATGACGAGTTGATATTACACTGTTGTTATCAATACTATCTTTTAATACTTTCGGTCTCGGATATGATTCAACAGTCATTGACGCAATTTTTTATGATAGTAAAGTCTTTTCATTATAGCCTAATATAGATCGTTTCATCCACGAAGACGCGCCCCACCATTCTTCCGCTAATGTTTGAGTATTATCGGTATACGCTAAGAATTTAGGCGCACACCGTTGATTTTTAGTTGTCCGATAGTTGTGCCCGATTTTAATTGGTATGAAGAATCGGCCAAATCGAATCGGCGTAGTGTGCGCACTCCCATACATGCCCATACTGATCAACTGATAGGGGGAGAATTGACTATGAGAAGGGACATGGATCAGATAAATTTGTAGGGAGTCAAGCAAAGCGCCCGGGGAAAAAAGCCCAGAGCAAGTACCCGCGCGCTCTCCCGAGATTCGGTTCGTACGCCGTGAGGCAGGAAGAACCATGGGTGGTGGTGATCAACTGCCCGACTAAACTATCGGCCGACGAATAATCAACGGTGTGTGCCCCATGACGCTCGGATTGCTCGGATCATACTCCCCGCGCCCGCAATTCCCTCGACCAAAAATTGGTGGGGCGCGTCTTCGTGGGTGAAAATTAAATAAACGATCTAACAAACAATGCTTTTTTGAAAGAATCGCTCGTTTCTTCTGCGGACAACGGATTTTTTTTGTCCTTTCCGGACAATCGGGTGCCACCTTTCAAAATTCATCACTTTCATCAGGTATTAGGTAAGATGGTGGTAGCTAGCCAGGCGGACTTAGAACAAGCCCTACCACCAACCAAACCGAACAGAAAAATCTGCCCCCACTGGGAATCGAACCCGAGACCTCTGCGTCTGAAGCAGGTGGTCTTACCACTAGACCACAGAGGCGGTTAAGACGACTGGTAGTGTCTGGCAGCAAGACTCTTTTCCTATGTCTGTTATGCATAAAAAAGTAGTAAAATAGGTCCACTCACCAAGTCCCAAAGTAAGGCAGAGTCCATCCTGGGCCACGAAACCTTCGGGGCAGTTGCAGAACCCTTCACCTTGTTCGTTCTTAACGCACTGGATCTCCAGCTCACCGGCCAGACAGTCGCTGTCTACCTCGCACAGTTCGCCGATACCTGGTGGGGGAAAGGGATGGACGATTAGCTCAGATTGTAAGTTAAGCTGGCGCTGTCTAGCTCGCACAGTCTCCGATACCTGGTGGAGGAAAGAGATGGACGGTTAGGTTCAGAGCGAAGCAGGAATCTAGCTAGGTAACCAAAGAACCTGGTATAATCTAGGACCCTGTCTAAGCTGCTTAGGTTAAATTGGTGGAGAATTTTTAGCCAGATACGAGGCTTACTGGTCAGAGAACGACGGCACCCTAAGCTTACAGGTACACTTAGCCCATTTTGGTAGCTAGTACGCCACTGTACCAAACTTTGCACTCTGTACAAATGGGGCTATTCTCTGATGTAGACATTTCCATTTGAGCGAAATGTTTAAGTGTATAGTCTAATTTTTTAGAAATCAGCAGAAATGTCATCAAATATGGCCAACTGACATAAAAATATTTTTAGTCTGTGAACTAGTGATGCGACAAAACCTCTCGTTAATCGCGAAGTGAAATGTTGTAGTACTTGCGTATCATCGCCGGGTGATCGTCAAAATACTAAAAATATGCAACAAAGTCGCAACATTGAATGTGAACTGATTATGAAATTTTCGAGAACAGGAAACAAACTGTATGCACAGATGTAATCAAAAAGCACACTGGACAGTAAAACAATCAATGATATCCGTAAAGTTATTAAACTTCTGTTGCCTGCTGTTGCTTGCTGCGTGATTGGTGGATTTTGACATATCTGTCAATGTCATGTCAAAAATAACCAATCATGCAGCATTTGGACCTCGCGTCTACGTATTGCCATCTGGCGGATTTTTCAATCGCGAAAACCCTCATTGAAAGAAGTTTTTTATTTTCTTAAAAATAAACAATGGAACAATACGTAAGCATATAATTGCATAAAAAAGTAAAATAATTTCGTTTAAATAAAACCGACTAAAAATTAAACTGACTCCGAAAAAGTAAACACTAAAAGTAGAAAAATAAATTTACGTTATCTCCAATATTGTCGAAGTTATCGCTGGAAAACTAAGCAAAGTATCGTATATTTTTTATTTAAAATTAATCAGTAATCGGAATAAGTGAATACTTAAAATAATATCGATTAAATTTACAGATTATTGTCTATGACTCACAGGTTACGGCACTGATGTGTCAGAGACAAGTCATAGACAATATGGAGATAACACATGATTTTAAACGTCAAGTCAATTTGACAATGTCACAAATTTTCATCGTCCACGTATTTTGCTAAAATAATTTGTTTCAAAGATTGATTTGAAACTTGTATAAACGTGAAAATAAAGTTGGTTTCATGGGCTTGTTAAATAGTGTGTATGATATTATGAACACGTAGTGATTATGGTGTAATTGTGTATGAAAGTGTTTGTTTACATCTCTGCTGGATTCTAAAAAATCAAGGGAGTTGGTAGGTACAGTCACGGAATGAAAAGGTTCGTCAGTTTTCAAATTGATTCCTTCAACGAATCGCGAGCACATATTACCTTTTGAAACTATGTTACAGAATAATCTCGAGTTAGAGAAAATAATCTTTAACTGTTCGTTAGTAAAGTTCAAAATTATTCAGATCAAAGTTGTTTGACGATTATCTTGTCAAGAAGATTATTATGATTGATAAACTAAAACCTTCTTGTTGGTTCAACCTGCCATTATTATTTCTATTAAATAAAAAAAACTATTGTCAATTGGTCAATGTCATCATTGCATTGCACTGATGAGATAGAAAAATAAACAAGCAAAACCTTATTCGTTAGCAAACGTCATATTTATTTAAATGTTAGCAGCACTGTTTCTTTTACTGTTATGTTGGCAGGTTTGATTCTTACCTAGTGCAAGCGAAAACCGACACTAAGGTGACGAACCTTTTCATTCCGCGACTGTACATAGTTAAGTTGAGATTACGATCCTCAATAATTTATTGCAAAACCTTGGTACTTCTGGATCCTATTGACTGTAGAATGATAGACATCAGAGGAGAAGAATTTTCAAATTATAGAGAAGTTAGTGAATCAAGTTACCTATATCTTATCAGCTTTGATGTGCTAGTAAAAATCGAGAATAACTTAGCTATTAGATAAATGAAATTCATAATGAGAACAGCCAGGGACTGAAATTCGCTGCCTGCTGTCTTTCCCTAACACTTAACTCGTGCCTTTTTAAGGCGAGAGTGAATAGGCACTTATTTAACACCACTTATTTAATTGGGGTCATAAAAAATGAAATTAGAATTGTTTCTTACCAGCGAACAATCTGCACATGCTTCTGCTAGCATCCCACACTGCATCCTCAGGTATGCACTCGCAGCTTCTCAAGCCCCACTGCTGAGGCGGCCCGCAGCGGGAGGCGGCGCCGAAGGTGTGGCAGGTGGCGTCGGTCATGCAGCCGTCCGTTATCATGCGGGCAGCTGGAGATAGACAGAATAACATCATTGCAGCTCCGAAAGGATGCCGATCACATCTCCAAGCAGGCTCTGGATTGGCCCAAGGAAAACGCAAACGTGGTCGCCCCAAGCAAACTTGGCGGCGCATTGTAGCAGAGATAGATAAAATAACATCATCATTATTGCAGCCACAGGACGTCCACTGCTGAACGTAAATTAGAGACGTGAAGAAGCGCTGTAATGGTGCCACTGTGGAGCTTGCCAAAGCGCTGTCGAAGTTACTGTATAACAGAGTTTAGCTTGATTATCGCTGACCATCAGGTGAGATGCAGGATTCAGCTTCTCTCTAGTGGAGCCCAGTATACCTACCATACAGAGATCCTAAAGGCGCCTTCAAATTAGAGGCGTGAGGAAGCGCTGCAGGTGCCACTGAGACGCTTGCCAAAGCGCAGTCGAAGCGACACTACCGTGAGCGTTTATCAGAGTTTGGCCTGATCATCGCTGACTATCAGGTGAGATGCAGGATTCAGCTTCTCTCTAGTGGAGCCCAGTATACCTACTATACAGAGATCCTAAAGGCGCCTCCAAGGCGCTTGAGGAAGTGCTGCAGTGGCGCCACTGGATTAGTCTACTAGAGAGAGGCTGAAAACTGCATCTGACCTATGATAAAATAATGCTGATAAGAAAGAATCGAGCTTTACTCGGAATCCTCAGTCACAGAGGATCTTGCTATCTAAACAAACTGCCGAAATACAACAATGCTGCTAACATTGTAGTGTTATTTTAACTAAAACAGTGCATCACAGTTTTTTCCAGTTTACTTTGATCCACAGGTCTATCTTGACAGTGACGGCATTATCTTTTCTCACAGGGCTTGAAGCGTGGCAGCCGCTGAAAATCGACGTCGAGACATTTGAACTGAACTGTCACCTTTTTTGGGACATGCTCACGACTTAGAAACAAATACTCTCTCAAGGAAAAACCCAAGGAGATTTTCAGATCTAGATCATAATTCCTAAAGGTCTGTAGTAAGTTTACCTTTAACGCAGGTCCTCATATCGTCATCGAAGTAGAAGTTGGCTTGACAGGAGCACACTCCATCCCGGATCTCGGTGAACACACCAACGCACTGCTCTGGTGTTGATGGTGACCCCAATTCTAAGGAATTACAGAGATTTTTGATGTAGGACCTCAGTGTACCTACCATGAGTTTACGTTAGGTGTGCTCGCTAGCGAAAACGTCAAAAATCTCTATGGAGATTTTGTTTCTTGAAAGTAGCCGCTAGGGGCGCTGCACAATATGTCATACAATTAATGTCATTTTTTTACGCAGTCGCTAGCGAGCACACGTAACGTAAACTCATGGTAAGCACACTGTACTTAGCGTAATCAAAGCAAGTGTCATTTCTTTAAATATTACTATAGTAACTTGTTCTTCATCATCATTATCAGATAAGTCATTATCAACATCGGGTCATTCAGTCTTCACTGCAGGAGCTCGACCCTCTCTAATACCAGAGGCAAATGGAGGATTTGTCCTACACTCCCCACGCTGGCCAGACGGGTTGGGGAGGCCTGATGTTTGCATATTTAATTTTCTCCCTTAGTCGCCTCTTACGATATCTATGAGAAAAGATCTGACCCAGTGGGGAGCTATCTTCCAACAGTGGAGACTCATTGACCTGATGATGATGAATTATGGATAAAATATAGGATCACAGATGATGTAGGGGGTCGTCCTCCCGAAGAAAATACTAAAATGATGACCAGCGCCTCGATTGCGCTAATTTGTAATGTCTCCAATTCACTCACGTTTCATCTCTAGTCCACACTCCAGTCACACTCCATTATCATTTCAGCCGAGGGGCAATTCGGTAGCGCGGTAAAGTTCACGCGCAAACAAAGACGAAACACAGGATTTATGCACTTTTCATTAAAGTTAATTTCTAAACTAAAATTACTAAAACACAGTAAATACTCGCGTTTGACAAAAAGTCGCTTTCTGTCAGCTTTTACTCAAAGGCGCAGTTGCATTCCGTTTACGTTACAGATTCATTTGCAGTAGCTGTCAAAATGACACTGCGATACGGATTTGTCAAAACAGCAGATGTTTGTTCGTAGGCCAGTCGCGTTGCAGTTGCAATTTTTTAGCGCAATCGGGGCCCGGATGATGATGAAATAAGGATAAAGTATTGAATAGTAACTCACCAGCCAAGCATAAGCTCTCGTCAGCATTAGGATAGTACCCCAAAGGGCACACACAGAAACCATATTGGGAGCACACCAATGGCGCATTACAGGGATCTGCAGCGTCACACGTCTGTCCATACAGGGTAATTGCTTCAGATGAAAAGGACCGGGTGTCTTCAGATGGATCGGTGTCGGTGCTATTTGTGGCTTTTGTCTCTGTTGGGAATGTTAGAATTTTTTTTTATTAAAATAAAATGGTTTATTTTCTCTCCACAACCACTATTACATGATACTACTAATACATCGGCATGGGGCACACTGAAAACCATCTTCGTGGCATTCCTCACCGGGGGTCACGACATATACATATATGCTGAGTGGGGTCCCATTGCGATGGGCATCGCTGCGCGACAGGGTGGCACTGCTCAATTTACTTTCTCTTCCATTGTATGTTTTATGTCTGTCTTATTTGATTTTTTTTTATTAACATCTTTTGTCTTTTGTGATGTCCATGGCAATAAATGTTTCTTTCTTTCTATTACATATTAGTTCAAAGATCTAGCGTCTGGTAAAAATAGATTATTGTGGGAGACTGATGCCTAAACTAAGCTAAAAGAAGCTTGTATTTCATAAGTAACACAAAGTAAAGTTTACATAAGAATTACATGTCTTGAATTATTCATTTGAAGCCACGATAGCCGAACGGTGAATGGCTTGCACTGCAGCACTGGCCGACTCGCGACCCGGGGAACGCGGGTTCGGTCCCCGCCGCCGCTCGACTATTGTGGTGAGCACACTCGTGACACCAGCATTTTAGTTTAGTACGAGGGGCTAACGGGACTTTTACTAATTTGTGCAATAGCGAATTACTAATAATCTTAAAAAATCCTGTATCCTATTAATTCACTACGAGGCTGACAAAGGTGACTGAATTTCTTCCGCCACTTCTTCTCACGCTAGTCCATATTATGTTGTTCCGAAGTGGTGATAGGACAAGCTATCCAGGGTGGAATTTTGTAATGCCACCTGGAGGGAAAATACTTTTAATACTGTAGATAGAAAATTTTACTCAAAGGAAACATTCCTTAATTTAGGATTTTAGGAAAAGAAAAAGAACTGCATTCAAAGGTTTCTAAAAAATTGCTTGCCACACCCGGGAATCAAACCAACTAAAATCTGTTAAAAATTACACCCTGTATTTTTATTGCATCGATCGTTAGGGTTAAGTATAAGGATGAAATCTCTCTTACAAACTTGATAAATCAAGTGAAAGGAAAACCATGAAATCTTAAATTATTTTAATTTTGTACAGGAAATTGTATGGTAAATGGTATTGGTATGGTAGAGAATTTTCGATTTTTTTTTGAAAATCTTTGAATACAGTTTTTTTACTTTTCAAAAATAAAGTAATGTTTTCTTTTAGTAGAATTTTCTATCTACAGTATTAAGAGTACTTTCCCTCCAGGTGGCATTACAAAATTCCACCCTGTATTTGGGACGTATACAAGTACCCTGGAAAGAGCCTAATGCCCGTTTTCACCTTCAATCCCTAATTTTTAAGTGATAACAGGAATTTTGTTTTCATAAGGGTCACTTAAAAATTAGGGATCAATGGTGAAAACGGGCATGACCCTACTATTTGGTTGAAAGAACACTATTTTTTTATCAAAATTATGGTTTCCAAAAGTAATATTATCAGCACTTACCAGCGTTTGTATCGAAGCACTCCAAGTTAGTCAGATGGCAGGCTCCACCTTCAAAGTGACAGTCTTGGTCTATCACACATCTGTCTCCAACCTCTGCAAAATTTAAATGTAACTTAGGCACAATAGTCCCAAAGTTTTCGGAAATATTGCAAGTTTATTGCATCTGTTCGGGATTCGTCTAGCATCATATAGCTTAAAATTGCTTTAATAGCCATTTATCCGGCTCGAAGGACCAATAAAATGTAAGACTCCAAATCAGTTTTTAATTAGTGAAACTTAAAGTGCAAAATAGCTTACCCAGTCCCATCCTTCTGCACTCCCCCCTCTGCCTAAAGTAGTACCCCTCAGCACATTCGCAGGTTCCACTGCAGGTCATGCTGAAGGGATCTCTGAGCACTCCCTGGCACTCCTCATCGCGGGTGCACTCTTCTCCTAGCCCAGAGGAGGGCCAACACCGCCCTCTGAAGTAGTGAAAGCCTTCTTGGCAGAAGCAGTTGCCTACTGGAAGGAGAAAATAATTTATTTGTAGGGTAGACCGGGGACAATAGTACCATTTTTTGGAAATTGTTCAATATTGAGAAATCTAATGAAATGTAACTTATTCTGTTAGGATGCTGTAAAAACTAGACTCTTAAGCTACAAATTTAAGCATGCAGAGTTGAACTATTATTTCGAATACTTAATGAAAAACGAATTTGAACTGTACGATGTCTCATGTTACAATTGACCCCTACAACGGGTCAATTGTACCAATAATATATGAGGCAGTAAAAGTAGTTATGTTTATCTAATCATCACCTTTATTGGTATTCTGTTCTCTTAATCTCCTACAATCATCAGTCTTTATTAATTGAGATCGAAAATATTTAGGAACAAGTATGAAAAATCAACACTTAAGTTTAAAAACTACACAATAACTTTTCTTCCATAAAAACGAAAAAACTAACTGTTTCTACATTATATGCCATCTATTTGGCTCGGATATTGCTTCTGAAACAACAATAAGCATAATAACAATGATAGAAATATCAAAACTGAAAAATCTATTTTTGTATGAGGGTACAATTGACCCCTGGTACAATTGACCCTGATTATTTATACCTACTACTGCTTCGACCTTTTAAGATTTTTTCATAAGCCTGTTCATAAAGGAATAGATCCGTTGATCCGCGATCCGTACTTTTGACTCTACGCCGAGGCATCTAAAACAAAATGTTCAAATACTTAGTTACTTACTGAATTAAGCTAAAATGTACATATTCAGAAGGGTTTTAGAAACCTATATTAAAACATTTTAAGTAGGCATTTAGGTACTTATATCACCTTTTTATCTACTTATTTAATAAAACACATTAAGTATGTATCTAATTAATGCTTAATGCATGCAACTATGAATGAGCCTAGACTATATTTTCAGTAGGTAGGTATGCCTGTAATTGTAAAAATATAATTGTAAAAATGTAAAATAACCACGTGAATGTTTTATAATAACTTATCTTATTATAAGTATAGGTACTTTAAAACCAATTTAAAATATTATGTAGTAAGTATAAAATAAGGTTCCGGGGGTTAATTGTACCACGGGGTTGATTGTACCGCTACAATTGACCCCATGGAGACTGGTACAATTGTTCCAAGTAGGTAGTCAAGAGAACTCACCTAAAATTCAGTCATTTTCACAGTGAATGCCAATAATTCGCTGTCGATACAAAGTTTAGAGCCTGGATAAACTATTGACAACAATACTTTGGTAACAAATAGCATATTAGGCAACTTATGGGCTCATATATTTGACATAAAAACTTACTGCGGCTGGGCAAAAAACAAAAATCCTTCCTGTACACCTTCGTTTCTCAGCACAAGCGCCGCCGACTGGTGAGCGGATGGAAACACAAAAAACGCATATTCTGACGCTATGCACACAATCTAACGTCGCTTGTATGAAGAAATATCGCCGATGGTACTATTGACCCGTGGTACTATTGTACCCGGTCTCCCCTACGTAACATCAGAATCTACCATATGGCTTTTTGGGCTTCAGCCCAGGGCCTCGTGGATTCGAGGGGCCCCCAGCTAAGTCAAGTCAAAGTCAAAAATAGACGATAGTGCCAAAGAGTATAATAGGTGGGCCCCTAAGTAGAATTTGGCCCCTAAACTCACGGTCCGGCCCTGCATACATGCCTGTTACAACACATACTTTAATAGAAGCTCTTGGGCGCGAGCTTCACCCGGAATCCTCAACCACGAAGGAACTGTTGTTATTGTTACTGAACATTGTTATTATGCTAGTATGCCACCCACAAGCTGGACCGACGACCTCATAAAAGTGGCATGAAGGCGCTGAATGCAGGTCGCTCGCTACCAATCGGTGAATATGGAAATCATTTCGGGATGCCTATGTTCAGCAGTGGACGTCCTGTGGCTGAAATGATGATGATGATAACGAAGGAAGGAATGACAGTAATATTAATGTCATTACTAATGACAGTGTCTGGAGGTTTTGGACATACCTTGTGAAGTAGAATTTGCAGGTCTTCGACACTGGAAGCCTGTGAACAGCCTGGAACACTGGAAGTCGTCCATGCAGGGAGACCAGTAGTATGGGGCCACTGGAAAGAGAAATAACAACTTACAAATTGATAAAAAACATTAACAAAACTGAAGACGAAAAAAATGGTGATTTCTCTATGCAGTACTGCTTAGTACTCATCTCACTTAACATATTATTGCAGTCAAATACCTGCTTAGGTATTTGACTGCAATAATAAATATGTTAAGTGAGATGCAGTCTAGGATGGTACGTACGTGCTTTGAATACACCCAGATTAAAATCTCGGGAAAGAAAATAAATATAGCAAAATTAATAGACAGATGAATTCAAGTTTAGCTTACAACTAGGCGGGGCTAACGGGACTATTAAAAAAAGTACCTATTACAAAATAGCAATTAGTAGTTATTCTCGAACGAAATCTGATTAGTTATTCAAAACACGTTCAAAACAGAGGGCTTAGTGTGAGTTTAGTGAACGTTTAAAAAATATATGAAAACTTTAGTTCTTAAAAGTTTCCGCTAGGGGCGCTGTACAATCCGTCATACATTTAATGTCATTTTTACGCGCTCACTAGTGAACGGTTTGATGTAAACTCACACTCATGGAAACCGGATCTAAGAGGTGTGAAATGCAATAAAGATTTGAGTATTGAGTATTGAGTCTGGATGTGGCACAGGTACTTATCAGCATAATCAGGTATGGTACTGGTACTTACGATCAGCACAGGCTGTGCCTCCCAGCACTGCCTGCTTTCCTGATGGACAGATGCACGCGCCGCTCACGCAAACGCTGTCAACCATGCTGGAACAGTCTGTGTCTTGGGAACACGACCAGATGGCCAGCACTGAGTGGCTGTGGAGGATGCATCCTGTAAAAACACCATGCTAGTTGTGAAAATGTAGGATACAGCACTTTTTATAATGGCTTCCCGCATACAAGTTAGTTCTACTTTTCGCTCATAGATGGCGTTATCCTTAATGGTATCGGATAAATGGTAAATTTTGTAGTCATCTATTTATGCTGGCGTCGCGTCTAAGGAAGTTAGTTCTACTTTTCGCTCATAGATAGCGTTATCCAGTATCCTGCATTGCAGTGACGATGTCGTCAGATTTGTTGTGGCTAAGTTAGTTGACATAAGTTTCTTATTGATAAGCATGTGAAAGGGATTCTATGTGAGTGTTACTTTTCTAGCCTAATTCATTGAATCAATTTCAAGCCAATATTTTTTCGTTTTAGTGGCTAATTTAATAAATTAGAAGAAGTGCAAAGGCTACATTAGTTGTGAAAAATGAAACTTGAAGGGTGGCCCTCTTAAAACAGACCAGAAAATAGTAAAAGGGCATCTTAAGGTTGTGCCATTAGCCTTGCAGGTCAAATCTCTCTACAGCAGGGGTCTCCAAACTACGGCCCGCGGGCGATATCCGGCCCGCCACTGCTACCAATCCGGCCCGCGACCGCTTTTAAGATTAAGCCTATGTCTATGACCTATGGCCCTTGCGACATACCGAATAAAATATATGGCCCCAAGGCTTCAAAGTTTGGAGACCCCTGCTCTACAGAATGAAATTTATTGGCATCCTTTAAAAAATATGACTCTACATTCCCCAAATAAGAGACAAATCCAATGAAGTCAAAGGATGGTTGTTTTAATTTTTATCCTGTACTAGCTTTTCGCCCGCGCGGCTTCGTGCGTGGTCTACATTTCTTTGCTATAAACCTCACGGAGCCCGAGACCTTTCCAACGAATGCAAAACCGTGGAAATCGGTTCGTGCGTTATTATGGAGTTATAGCGTCAGGGAGGAAAACCCGACTTATTTTTTATATAGTAGATATATGGCGTAAAAATAAACATAACACTCTATTACTTACCTAAAACCAGATGAATTAAAAATATGCCAATGATTTAAACATCCTGTATGACGTGGCTTAAAAATAAACAAAAAACAATAACTTACCTAAAACCAGTAATATTTTCTCGCCAACCATTTTTCTGAAGGACCACAGACCACCACCACAATCGGCCACACGTGTGATACAATAATCGAAAGAACGAAGGAATAATTATTGATAAGAGATAATTCCGTGATAAACTAATATAGCGGTATTATGAAGTTTTAGACTCGAATTGATAGGCTAAAAAGAAACCGATTCCGAAAAAATTCTGTTCGAAACTCATGCTCATAAAATAAAAACGACTAAGTTAAACTAAATGAAATTGTTTATGGGACCAAATGGCAAGTATCTACTATTGAACAAAAAAGAATCACTCAAATTGGACGAGAAATCTATAAGTAATCGGTGAACATCGATTACATAAATATACCTAGACGACGTAATTGTCACGAACAAAGTTTTCACGCGAGCGTGCTAAAAACTAAAAATGCTCATAAAATAAAAACTACTCAACCATATCAAATAAAATTTTTATGGGACCAAATGGCAACTATTTCGCATCAATGAAAACAAGAATCACGTAAATCGGCTCAGAAATCTCGGCGTAATCGTACATACATACATAGAAAAAAAATACCAATCGAATTGAGAACCTCCTTTTGTTGAAGTCGGTTAAAAATGGCGTACGAAGCCAAGAAGATGAAGATATTTGCATCTCTCGTTCATCATCATCATCATCATCATGATCATTTCAGCCATATGACGTCCACTGCTGAACATAGGCCTCCGCAATGATTTCCACAATGACCGGTTGGTGGCGGCCTGCATCCAGCGCCTTCCCTTCCTTTATGAGGTCGTCGGTCCACTTGGTGGGTGATGTAGACTAGAGGTTAGTCTAAATATGTACTATTATTTTTAATGTCAGCTCTATCCAATCATTCGCTCTACGCTATCATAATTTATCGGACAATATGCAGGTGTTCAGCAGACGATAAATGTTATATTATCACTATACTTAGTTGTGATCAGTATGATTTTAATAAATTTAATGACTTGTGTACTTTCAGATTCTCACGTCTAGAGAAGCTTAAAAAAAACTTCTACATTGGACCGCAAACTACTTAACTTCTGATTAATTTCGATGCGGGTCCAATGAATGACAGTTTAATTTTCCCCGGGAAAAACTTGACTTTCACTGGTTGGGTTATTGGCGGTCAAGCTGTAGATCCTGGCTACACAGGAGTTGCAGCGGTGGGAACGAGAGGTGGGAATAGTCCCGTTTGGACCGCAAAGAAAAAGGGCCGGTTAGAAAATTGTCTATACCAAACATAGCTTTTTATGGAGGTAAATTTGTTTAGGAAATGTCATAGGATAATTGACAAGCCGGATCATTGCGGTAAAAATCAAAATATTTATAAGTCGGCCCTTTTCAGGGCACTTATACACGTCCCTAATATAGCTTGCCCTACCACCACTTCGGGACAACATCGGCTGGTGCGGAGAAGAAGTGGCGGAAGAAACTCAGTCACCTTTGCCAGGCTCTTTTTGAATCAATAGATAATTTTAATCATAGGTCAAAGAAATTAGACTATCTAAAATAGATTTTTGCAATCGTCGGAGCAATTTTTAAGCCTTATGCAAGTACAAATGCCTCAGACTGATAACTCTCTGATATTATGCGAATGCAGTGCGTAATTATTATTAACGATAAATCCGAGATAATTAATTATGATTATTTGGGTAATTGCCTCAGTAACTACACTAATTGGCGTCAAAGAAATCGCTCCTCCCGCGACAATATAAATAAAGATTTTCTTCTGATACAATCTTGGTGGTACCAATTAAATATTGGTGGGAAGTGAGGATGCACTTTCAAAGTGCTGATCGCGGGACGTGCGATTTTTTGACGCCGAGTGTAGTTACCCATTTTTTCTAAAAACTCAATTATATTTGGGAGACTAGACTAATTTTTATTGATTTTTAGAGTCCATAGAAACAACGGCCAAAATTACGAAATGGTCATCAGGCATGCAGGTGTTGTGTTATCACTGATAATGTTATCAGTGTTACGAATCCGATTTATAAGAATTATGACTATAGACTGCGTGGATAATTAATTATGCTCATGTTTTTCAATTCTTGTCTCCAAAAAGGCTGAAAGGACTCTGTTGGCAACCATGATTTTATAACTTACTAGCTGACCCGGCGAACTTTGTTCCGCCTTAATGGCAATAAATAAGCAGACTTTTTTTTTAATTTCGAACGGGATAAAAAGTATCCTATGTCCTTCTCCTGGCTCTAAACTACCTCCCTGACAATTTTCAACTAAATCGGTTCAGCCGTTCTTGAGTTATAAGTGGAGTAACTAACACGACTTTCTTTTATATATATAGACTAGCTTTCCGCCCGCGGCTTCGCCCGCGTGGTTTGTTATTCCAAGTCTGATTCTTTTTTGTTATACCACGTTTTATAGTGACTGACGTTTCATGTCAAGTCACACGGGAATGCTGTCGAACGGGATAAAAAGTATCCTATGTCCTTCTCCTGGCTCTAAACTACCTCCCTGACAATTTTCAGCTAAATCGGTTCAGCAGTTCTTGAGTTATAAGTGGAGTAACTAACACGACTTTCTTTTATACAGGGTGTTTCTTGTAAGGTGTCAAGCCGAAGGCAGGTGATAGGTGAGGACTAGACCTATCGATTTCACCCCCATGTATGTTCTACGATTTTTCGTAGTTTAGAAGTTATCGTTAATTTTGTGATTTTTTCAAATTTCAGGACCTAGTGGCTTAATTTTTTTTAAATCTTTTTTTTGGGTTGACTTTTCTCAGATTTCTTTTTTTTGACAGATTGCCTATTAAGTGCAGATATTTGAAAAAAATAATCACCTTCCTATCTTTGATGCAAGATACAAATTTTTTGCTAGAAACATAAAAAATATGCTTTTAGCAGAACATTCTAAAATTTTCAATTGAAATGTATGAGAAAAAAAAAGAATTTCCATAGGTCCAAAATAATTTTAAAAACTGGGCAGTTTTCTAAACTTTCATAATAACACAAAAAAACATGTACTTAATAGGCCATTATTTTCTGTAATCGCTCCACTAAAGTGGAAAGTCGGAGATTCCGTTACATGTTTTTGACTTTCTTAGGACTAAGTAATATTTGCAATCCCCTAAGTTTACGTTATGTAGAACACATTTAGAGACAGTAACTGAAAAGATTTTTTTTATCCACAACGTGGAAGCTTTTGCTCTTCATGTGGTATACAAAAGGGAATATGAAAATTTTGATGATAAACCACATTAGAATGCAAGAAGCTTTTGTAAATTTACGAATGATTGTTTTGCGTCGTTGTCGAATGTGCATTCAGGTCAGCGACGGACATTTTGAACATTTACTTTAAATTAAATCATTACACCCTTTTTTGCTCTCTCTCTCTCTCTCTCGAGCGATTACAGAAAATAATGGCCTATTAAGTACATGTTTTTTTGTGTTATTATGAAAGTTTAGAAAACTGCGCAGTTTTTAAAATTATTTTGGACCTATGGAAATTCTTTTTTTTTCTCATACATTTCAGTTGAAAATTTTAGAATGTTCTGCTAAAAGCATATTTTTTATGTTTCTAGCAAAAATTTTGTATCTTGCATCAAAGATAGGAAGGTGATTATTTTTTTCAAATATCTGCAACTAATAGGGAATCTGGAAAAAAAAAGAAATCTGAGAAAAGTCAACCCAAAAAAAAGATAAAAAAAAATTAAGCCACTAGGTCATGAAATTTGAAAAAATCACAAAATTAACGATAACTTCTAAACTACGAAAAATCGTAGAACATACATGGGGGTGAAATCGATAGGTCTAGTCCTCACCTATCACCTGCCTTCGGCTTGACACCTTACAAGAAACACCCTGTATATATAGATATAGATATAGATATAGATTAGCTATGCCCGCGGCTTCGTACGCGTGAAAATAGTTTGAATATATTTCCCGTTTTTGCAACATTTTTCTTTACTGCTCCGCCCCTATTGGCTGTAGGGTGATGTAGCCTAAAGCCTTCCTCGATAAATGACCATACAAAAATATTTTTTTCAGATCGGACCAGTAGTTCCTGAGATTAGCGCATTCAAACAAACTTAAACTCTTCAGCGAAAAAGCGAAATCTCAGAAACTACAAGTGCTAGGAGTCTCAAATTTTGCATGGGGTTCCTTTTAGAACGTAGGTGCTCACTAAGACGGGATTTTGAAAAATTCAATCCTTGGGGGTAAAACGGGATCCACGCGTACGAAGTCGCGGGCGGCCGCTAGTATACGTAGATGTGCTGTATAATACAGATTATGAACCCTCGCGAGCAGTCTTACAGAAGGCATAGACAGTTTTTGTTGGAAAACCAACCCTATTACGACTACATAGGAGTTGCGTTTTACAGTTACATTTTAAATCCGCTCCCACTTTGAGTTTTTTACCAATAAAAAATATCATTTGAGAAATAAAAATAAATTAAAAATACCAACCATCCGCCTAAAATCTTCTTCAAGCACCTACAATATGGCCATAAAAATATAACAAATTGCCCGATCATTTATTAAAAGAAAATAATAATAGTATATTCATAACAGGACTAAAAGAGCGAAATGCTATTACACCATAAAAGAATATCTAGACGATAAAATTCATTAGCGATGTACCTAACTAAACTATAACTTTATCTATAAAAAAGAAGCCTACTCTCCTATAGATTTTAAGTTTGCAGCGCCCAACAGTCCTTTTAATGATCTCCAAATACATATAAAATATGTAACAAATAAATGTACTATAAAGGAAGCAATAAACATAATTATTGAGTATTGAGTATTGCTGCTATGGTTAGCATATCATGCTGTCCTGTAACCAAATTCTAACGAAATTTAACTAACCCTGGCTACAGCATTCTTGGGCATGTTCCTCAACCCTCACGCACGCTGAACGGTCTCCGATCCATATCGGTAGCACGCGATAGAGAACAAAAGGTTCTAGTGAAGGGACGATGTCGATAACATTTGTTATCGAGGTTCAGTCATCTTTGAATTTCAGGGTAACTTTGAACAGTAAACAATTCATGCACAAGGTACAGTTTCAGCCAAATGACGTCCACTGCTAGACAAAGGCCTCCCTCAAGGATTTCATTACAGTATGTACATTGTACAGTAAATTACCTACAGAAATTCTTACTTAACAGATGACTCAACAACTTTGAACCGTAAAAAAACAATGCACGCAGCTATAATGCGCTGATCATCCTGCTCACCCTGCTCTTGAGTGAGCAGGATGTCGAGTTTGCCGCGCGAGCCCGTTCGCACAGTGTGGACGCACCATATTAATAAGAAGAATCCTGAATCCAGTCAATTGATTGGTGGTGTCATCAACATGCGATGACATGCGAGTAAATCGAAGCATGAAACAAAAGAAAACATTAAACGACGCTTTATCGATAAGAAATCGTTTATGTGTCCCATCCCTACCGTATTGAAGATTAATAAATAGCTCTTTACATGAGCGGACGACCTTCAGAAGCGTGCGTGCTCGGGTTATAGCTTATAATACAAGTTAACCTACGAATACCAATTAAAGTGCTAGCTAGGAACGCGGGTTCGGCTGTAGGTACCACAGAACATAAAAAATATAGGTACGATGTAAATAACATAAAAAATACAGGCATGAAATCGATACTATTAGCTTACTTAGGCCCAGAACACACGGTGAAACGCAAATGCAACGAACGTCATATTGTGTGGTCTCTCAACGGACGCTATGGCAGAAACTTAGATGCAACTCAAAAGTAACTAGAAGTTGTAGTTTCGTTGCAATTGCGTTTCACCGTGTGTTCTGGGCCTTAGTAAGCAAGAGTATCATAGAATAAATCGTCAGTTTTGACATATTGTATATACTGAAACTGTCTATGTGTCAGTTATACCAGGAAAGATTGGTCGAATCGGGCCTAAACAAGATAACTACTTACAAAGTATAGAATAAGTACATACTGCTTTCTCTTCAGTATAAAGTAGTCTTAGATGCACTTATTCTTTATCAACAACGAGGCCGAGGGTAGAAGCGAGCTTCACCCGGAATCCTCAACGACAGAGGAACTGGCGTCTCACCTCCAAATGGCGACAGACTTAGGTAAGGTGGTGGTAGCTAGCTAGCCTGGTGGTGGATATAGAACGGGCCCTACCACCAACCAAATTGAACAGGAAAATCTGCCCCCACTGGGAATCGAACCCGGTACTTCTGGGTCTGAGTTTTAATATCATCATCAGGTCATTTAGTCTCCAATGCAGGAGCACGACCCCCTAACACCAGAGGCAAATGGAGGATTTGGCCTACACTCCCCACGATCCAGACGGGTTGGGGAGGCCTGATGTTCGTATTTTGTCCCTTAGTTGTAAAATGCTTGGTAAATTCCTGATGAAGTCATAATGAATACAGTCTATCTAGTTACTTATTCAAAAATATAAAAAATGGTTCTTTAATTTCGCAACAAAAAAAAAATGGTATCCAAGTGTCAGTTTCACTAATTTGGCGGGAAAAAAGCGCCTCGTTGCACAACAGATTAAAAAACTAAGTAACAAAATAGTTTTAATTCTGTTGTTCGTGTACTGGCCAGTGTTACTTTAGATTTACTCCCGAATTCTAATTTAACGAGAAAGGGTAAGCACGCACATGCCTGAAAACAAGGACGAAGATTAAAAAAACAAAACGCTTCCCCATGCTGATTTCCACCTTATGTATTTTAGAATAAGGTGGAAGTTGATTTGTTTAGCATTAACACTGGTTAAGGCGGAGCGAAACTTTCGACAGTGAAAAGTGGACTTTAATTGTTAGTAAATATGGTTGGGGATGGAAAATAGGTTGTAGGAAGAGTTTTATTTTTTTAAAAGGCGAAGGAAATGCTTTTCCGTGATAAGTCAAAGGTCAAAAACTTGAGTATGTATGCGGTTAGAATTTATGGACTGACGTATTGTAATGTAGTTACGAACAATAATTTGAATACAGGAGTTTTCTTTTCAAGCCAAATCTGTGATTGAAGACAGCTGTGCCATCTTTCTGTAAAATGAAGGGTATTAGAATCACAGCCACAGATATTTTTTTTTTTTGCAACGCACACGCAACGACAACGCGCCGAAAGGCGATACGGTGTTGTTCTCTTTCCGGGTTGATAACTGTGCTATGACCTTTATTGGCCTCATTCCTTTAATCCACGATCGTCCTTGACAGAACTCAATAAACTAAAAGTTCCCGCCGTTTGTTTATTTACTGACATCCGCCATTTTGCTTTCAACGCGATTGGAAGTTATTCTTGCACTTGTAGCTTGCAAATAAATGAATGAGACTTCGACATTGAAGGGTAGTTAGACATTTTGCCCGCGGTTTTGCTTGCAGATAGCCTGTTATTTAGCTCATTTTACTTCTAAATTAAAATAATTTTATTGCATTTCATAATTGTTATGAGAAATAGTTATTACTAGCTTTCCGCCCGCGGCTTCGCCCGCGTGGAATTTTGTCTGTCACAGAAAAACTTTATCGCGCGCGTCCCTGTTTCAAAAACCGGGATAAAAACTATCCTATGTTCTTTCCCGGGACTCAAACTATCTCTACTCAAACTATCTCTATGCCAAATTTCATCAAAATCGGTTGCGAGGTTTAAGCGGGAAAGCGTAACAGACAGACAGACAGACAGACAGAGTTACTTTCGCATTTATAATATTAGTTGGGACTAGTTGGGATTACCAACCGTGCGATGTGTAAGTCATTGGGGGAGGCCTATGTCCAGCAGTGGACGTCCTGTGGCTGAAATGATGATGATGAATTATTGAGTACTAGCGGCCGCCCGCGACTTCGTATGCGTTGATCCCGTTTGACTTTAACCCCCTTAGATGTGGAGTATCATAAAATCCATTTTTAATGAGCACTTACGTTCTAAAAGGAACCCCCATGCAAAATTTAAGACTCCTAGCACTTGTAGTTTAAATTTCGTGATAAGTGAGTGAGTCAGTCAATTATTCCACCTTCAGCCTGATCACTTTCCATGGTGAAATGCAGGACAAGATCTTCAGGGCACTCATACATGTCCGAAATATAGCTTGCGCTACCACCACTACGGGACAACACTATCGGATGGTGCTGAGAAGAAGTGGCGGAAGAAACTCAGTCACCTTTTAAAGATCTTTAAACTATTAAAGCTATGGACTCTAGGTATATGCCCCCGGGACAAAGTTGACCTTCACTGGTTGAGTTATTGGCGGTCAAGCTGTAGATCCTGGCTACACAGGAGTTGCAGCGGTGGGAACGAGAGGTGAGAATAGTCTTGTATTAAAGCTCTATTCTATACAAAACCTTGTAGTTAGCAACACGAATTTTTAAAGAAGCGCCCCACTGACCTTTACTGCCTCTGTCTTCGTCCACTGATAGGGTAATTACCCTTCCAATGTTGCATGCCGATAATGGCAACACTGGAGTGTGGGGGCGCAGAAATAGCGGATAGGTAGACGCTCTATTCATGGAATAAATCTGTATTTTGACAGACTTAACATTTCTGGTTTCAGGAGGTTCTAATTTAATTCGTAGGTTGTTCTATCGCTCAAAATCCGTTAGAGACAGATTTTTAAATATTTTTTTAATGAAAGAAAGAAAGAAAAGTATTGATTCGATGCAAGTACAAAATAAAATGATAAATGATATGGATAATTATTATGATCTTGGGTTGTTTCTTGATTCCATAAGATATGTAATATCGAAATTGGTTCTGTCATCATCATTTCAGCCACAGGACGTCCACTGCTGAATATAGGCCTCCCCCAATGATTTCCATATTGTCCGATAAGTAGCGGCATGCATCCAGCGCCTTCCTGCTACTTTTATGAGCTTGTCGGTGCACTAAAAATAGAAAAATATTGAGGCATTGATTTATTAGGATAAAAACCTTGGGACTTGGCAGTTTTTTTAATATTCCTGTGCCATTTTATAGAACTTTTGTCTACAAAAGACGTAGAGCCGTAAATGGACACTTTTCTACATTTCAGTTTGAAGTCCTCAGTGATTGAGGATTCCGGGTGAAGCTCGCTTCCTCCTTCGGCCTGATCGTCACTTTCCATCACGTGAGATGCAGTCCAAGAGCTTAACCAAAACAAAAACATAACCCTCCTGGCGCAGTAGGGTAAAAAATAGAATTTAAAGTCCCGCGTTCACTCAGGCCATACCACCTCGTAATAATATGCCTTATTACCTACATCAGAAGCACCTACTACATGCACCCAACACCTCCATGTTTGAGCCCGCGGAATTAGCATTTGTGAGTGCATACAAAAATGTTTATTAGGCCATTTGTACGCTGCGACTTGCAGCGCTTCTGAAATAATTCAATCAAGATCATCTAAATTACCTACTTATAGTAATTTTGTAGTTTTCCCTGGAAAGTTTTCCGGGAGTAATGAAATTGGTATTTATAATTTTGATGTGCTCTTTACGAATTTCAACTTTGCGACCTCCTATCGTCGCCGCGGGCTCCACCATATTGGAAATATGCTGCATAATAGCAGTTTCTTTTTTCAAATAATTCCTTTTCAACCGACTTCAAAAAAAGGAGGAGGTTCTCAATTCGACCCGTATGTTTTTTACTTATTAATGTCATAAATAAATTAGTATATGGGCCGAACGTATGCCAGTTTCTGCCAGTTAAACTTCGGGCTAAATAGAAAAAAAAAACATATTTGCTCACAGTTTTTATTATTAACTAGCCTTCCGCCTGCGGCTTCGCCCGTGGTTTTCCCGGAAATTAATCGAATTTTTCTCGCCGTAAAAACCATTCTTGGACTACAACGAACATTTAAAAAAAAAGAATTGGTAAAATTGATCCAGTCGTTGCGCTTACCAACACATTTTGCGATTCATTTTTTATTAATCACAGTTTTATAACCGGCCTTATTTTGTTTGCGGAATATGAATAAAATAAACATTATTGCTATTTGTTTCATGGAGTTTGGATTTTAAACCTGTCACAATTAAATTTTGAAGTGAAAATTGTGACAAGTTATCATTTGCAAGTGGAAATATTGCAGTACTTTTCAGGTATTTTTATTTGCTTAGCTAGTCGTAAATAATAGGTGTTTTATGTTTTAGATTTTCTAGACAAGTTTAGTGTTTTTTATTGTTAATTTGAAGTTAATTTTATGCAGTCACGTGTTTTTATTTAATTAATTGGTGTAGGCCTCTAATAGTTAAAAGTATTTAATTAAATTGCCTGGGATTTTCACTAGCCAATAAAACCCCAAGCTATTTTTATTGGCGGTCAAGCTGTAGATCCTGGCTACACAGGAGTTGCAGCGGTGGGAACGAGAGGTGGGAATAGTCCCGTTAATAAAAATTTGCTGGAGGAGTTAACGGGGTTATTATTTATTGTGGAATTTTTACAAATTACTAAATCATTTTATTACAATTACTAAATAGTGACAGAGTTTCTTGCGCTGCTTCTTCTCAGCACTGGCCCATTTATTGTCCCGAAGCAGTGGTAGGGTTAATACTGGGACGTGCAAAAGTGCTTTTTAAAAGCCTACTTGCAAAAATAAATGAGTTTTATTTAAAAAATGACGATTCTTTAAGACTTCTTCGCTGTATTCAACCTTAGTACATGTAAAACAAAAGTTATTGTACATACGAGCTATAAATAGTGACCCACCACCTTGCTTTGGGTATTATATGGGGGTGGTTCCCCCCTAATATTATACAGTCGTACAGGGTGTTCGAATAATTTATGTTTAGTACTGGACTATTTCCACCTCTCGTTTTCACCACTGCAACTCCTGTGTAGCCAGGATCTACAGCTTGACCGCCATAAAAACCCAACCAATAAAGGTCAAGTTTGTCCCGGGGGAAAGTTAAACTGTCATTGGACCCGCAACGAAATTAATCAGAAGAACATAGGAGGACTTTGAAATTTAGGTTTGACTTCCCTCCTCATTTATGTTTAGTAATATGCACCGTGTGACGTCCACCCACAGGTGGACCGATGACCTCATAAAGGTAGCAGGAAGGCGCTGGATGCAGGCCTACCAACCGGGCGATGTGGAAGTCATTGGGGGAGGCCTATGTTCAGCAGTGGACGTCCTATGGCTGAGATGATGATGATGATGATGAAATCCTCCATTTGCCTCTGGTAAATATAATTAGAGAGGCTCGTGCTTCTGCATGAGGAGTTTTCAGCTTAGTTTAGTAACTTAGGTACGCCCGTATTCACAAACGATGCTTGCTTAAGTGAAGCAGCAAATCGAACGCACAGCGTTGAATAGAGCTCTGTGATTGGTTCGTGTGTGACCCTGTGCCTCCACGCGCACTGCGAGACCTCATAGTAATGTTTGTGAATACGGACGTAAGGGTCCCATAATACCTGTATTCGAACCTGAGACTGCTGGAGGTGTCTGTTTACATAGCCACGAGGCTGAAACTAAAGTAGTCGAAAAAAGTTCAACAGTAAGGCCTGGAACGCACTATGCCAGCCGGAATGCGATCAGCCGTCCGGTTAAAAATGTGTGTTGAAGCAGCCGCAAGACAGTGCGCATAAAAACTAATTTTCAATAATATTTCACTGTGGTAACCAGACGGCTGACCGCACCCCGGCCAACCGTATAGTGCGGTCCTGGCCTAACACGTTTTGCATTAATTTCCATTATCTCTCTAAAAACTTACTGCATTACAAAGCTCTAACATAAAACGCCTTGGCCACATTTCACGCAGAAAAAAAAAGTTTACCACCCTGCATTTAAATAAAAAAGTTAACATCCTGTATACCAAGAAAACGGCCTTGCGACCGCAAACCTTGGTGCTTGGCCAGTCCCGCGATTACCTCCGTCCCAGCAACACGCATCAGAAACAGTAACTAAATTTAATGTACACTGGTGTGACTAAAAACTGAATTAAACATAAAATTAAAAACCATTGCAAGTCTGTGAAGGCTCTAAATGCGAAATTTAAAAATCGAACTAACGCGAACGCACTGCTTCTGCACTTTTATCTGTGGTTCTTTTTTTTAAAGCTACGCGTTGTTTTCTTTGTCTGGTAGGTATAGGTAGTGACGAAAGTTTTTAATCTGTGTCCATTTTTTATAGTGATTTCAAGTAAATCAAGCAAAGATATTAATACTTAGTTATTTTATTTGAAAGAAAACAACCAGTGGCGTAAACGTGATTATGTATTATAATTATTTTAGATATTTTATCAAGTCTTAAGTTATTTCTACTTGATTTTAATTTTTTTTTTTAGTTTTATTTTGTTTTTATATTGACGCATGCCGCCACGCTGCTTAAATATGCACTTAGCCATAACTGTTTTCCTTAAGCATTATTTTTTTATGCTTGTACAATAGTAAACTTGGCAGTTGTTCAAAATACGTCATCCAATTTGTGTTTACGTAATTTTAACATACAGAATTATGTGAATCAATATAATTTTTATCTGATTTTGATCCGTATTATCATCTCAATAAAGTTTGAAAGTATGATGGCAACGTTTCAGTAAGGGTTAACACTCGTTCTACGATCAAATACGAAAGTTCTATTCATGTATAAAAAAAAACTCCATGTAAAATTGAAAATTGGCATCAAAATATGTTTAGTATATTTTGCGTGAAGGATTTACAAACAATCATCCATTCATCCTCACTAACTTTCGCGTTTTCCATTAGAAAAAATCAGTAGCTTTTTAATTAAAAAATAAATTAAGCTTTGAAAATTTGTTTTTAGACGATTTTAGTTAACTCTTAAATATTACGTTAATAAATATTACCTGAAACTAAATTTACTCTGGATTAGATATAATTACTTTTATAATTTTGCATATTTATTGTAATGTTAACTAACGCAAAAAGGTTACTGGCAGAGAATGCCACACGGCATTAAGTTCGCCTTTTGTTCCGCAATTTTTGTGTGCAATAAAGATTTCAAGTAAAAAATAAATTAATAAAAACTGTTACCAAGTTCCAAAATCATACTTACTAAAACCATAAAGAAAACTACCAATAAATTAGGTGTTTCACACTCCTACAACTCATGGTAGGTAATTTACATAACAAATTTCATGGAGAATGCCATAGATTCTTGAAGAAAAATGGCTGACATGGCCAAAGGAATAGCTAAATAAGTTGCTGCTATAAATGTGGCATTTTTATAGCTTAATATCAAATAGGTTCATAAAGTAACATTCTAAGCTATTTTTGTGTGTGAGAACTGAACGTGTTAACACTAATCCTACTATCTAATATTATAAATGCGAAAGTTTGGATGTCTGGATATCTCGATGTTTGTTACTTGAACGGATTTTGTTGAAACTCAACAATTTTATTGTTTATATCCCATAATAACTGGGTATAATTTATGACGATATGTGACAAACTAAATTTCACGCGGGTGAAGCCGCGGGCAAAAGCTACTAAAACTATATTTGGACAGCTGTCAAAAAAATTGAAGGAAAGTCAGTAGAAAACTACTTATTTAGGAAAGAATGACGAAACTAGAACACACCAGAATTTTACATAAAATTAAATCATCTTTTCTTGACTCGTTTTTTTTTTAAGAAAAAATACTTACTTTCCTTCGATGACAACCCTAACAATATAAAATGCTTTTACCTACCTACTGAAATATCCTCTACTTGTAAATTATTTTAGAACGAAATCAAAATCTTTTATAGTAAGAAGTTTTTAAAAGTATCACTGTATCAAAAAAAAAATTACTAAAAACATACAAAAATTAAGTAAGCAGTCATTGTATTAAGATTTTGGTTTTTTTTTTGTAAAAATAACATAATTTTTTAATATTACAATTTCAATGCAAATTATTTTCAAATTAACTACTTGTCAATTTCTATCGATTCGATCACTTTCAAAACTTTTTATAGGAACGGAAATGAAATTTTATCAAAATAAACGTGGAATTAAAAAAATATGGTTATAATAATAGTATAATAATTATAGCCTTTGCCACAAGTGATAGTAATTTAATTCTTATTTGGCCCTAAAATCTATCTTTTAGTTAGGTACTGGCATAAAAGAAAGTAAACGAGCTACGAAAAAGTATCTAGTTACTTACAGCGACAGAGAAAATAAAATTTCATTTCCGCCGTTTGAATTTCAAAGTTTCCAAATCGCCGTTCGAAAAAACAAATTTGACAATTCACGGACGTAGTAGTACGTAACGATTGAATTTGCGTCTCGATTTTTATTAATATTTTTAAATAATTTTCACAAAACCCACAATCATGATAATTTTCTATCACCATTTTTCATATTCACAATATCATTAGAAATTGTATTTCGTATTTACGTGGTTTTTTTTTTGTTTCATTACGATCACATATTATAAAAGATTGCTCTAATGTAAAAATGGCGTGTTTTGAGATGTACCGCAAGGAAGCCGCCGCTTTGATCGTGCCGCTTCTGCTGGCCTGGCTGACTGGAGACTCCTCTGAGGCCCTGAGTACCTTCGGAGTCTCTAATACGAAGCCCCCGTCCGCTGTGCCCACGACGCCTCCTGGTAAAGATTTTTTAAATAATGGGACATTTCCACATAGAACGCACTACACACCTTGAGACACCTGAAATGACACTTCCGAATTCACATGGAATCTCACGAATAGTGTGCTATGCTCGAGAACATACTGGTCGGAAACATTTTAGTAGCTTTCCTCAATATTTCTCTCTATGGTAATATTATGGGAAAGCTACTGGAAATATTTCCGACGTAGGCAATGTTCCCGAAAACGGCATCTCTACTCACGAATGACAACACTTTCAATTTTCAGGTTCAAAATTTTGTCGATGGCTCTTTCGAAAATACTGTCCCATTATGTAAAAAATGTTTACTTACCGCTGTTTGCGTCTTGTAAATAATCACGTGTACATACTTTTTACATGCCGTATTGTTTAAACAACTTCTGATGCTTCGTAAAACAACATTTTCAGAGAAAGTATTGGAAAATATCGTCATGCTTGGAAAAACGACGCGTGTTCTACTTTACTTGATTTTGCCCGTGTCCCAATGCATGGGGGCATTTAGCCCAGCTTTCGGGGTCAGTAAGACTGATCCCCCCCTGAAACCAGCTGCTCCAACAGCCATGGCCGGTAAGGCTTTTATATAATGGGACGAGTATATTTCTTATAATCTTTTTGTTGTGATTGGCTATGAGATTTTTTTACTTTTCAATTGGCCTGTAAATTGTGCTTGTTTTTTTTTATCAAAATCTTATTCTTCACCAATACAGGTAACGTACGGATAAATATAATTTACCAAATACTAAACACACACAGAATACCTACTTTCGAGTAAAACTACATGCATTCTTGTTCCAATATATAAAAACCTTTGCAGAAGTAGCAGGATCATTGTGGCGTCTTTACAAAACAATTTCACTCAAATATCTTAAAAAATACACATAAATTACTTCAAGTTTTTCATTACCATTGCAAAAACACATTTACACAAAATTCGTCGCGAAAATACTTCAAAAGATAAGTACTAAGTCAAATAGCACTCTGCTATCTGTTAAATACAAAAAATATTTAATACAACACCACTAGTCCGTTGCTGTAGTCGTTGTCGATCAGTAAAAAGAAGAATAAGTCAAAATTAATAAAACTGAAAGAACTAAGGTTTTAAAAACGTTTTCCGTCCATTATGAAGCTCCGCCCTCCATCCAAGTTCTGACTAGTGCCACCAATAAAATGACCGGAAATTAGAGATTGTCTTTCTTTTGTCTTATTGGACAGGAGGCGGGAACCATAGACAGTACAATCACTTTTTACGACGTTTAATTAGAGCTTTCAATGTCCAAGCTTTTTGTGTCATAGTCAGGGAGTACATGTCACAAAATTTGGAAAGTAACGTTCTTGTCGATGGCGAGCGAAGCCATTGTTTTTTTTGTGTTTAAGTATTGTGCATTGAAACAATTAAAACCATTAGTAATTTTTATTAAATATTCCGGCTAATATCGCACATCTCGTGCGTCAGCGTATAATGGCAGTTTTGTTGGGTAATAAAAATTAATGTAAACATCCCATTTAGCTCTCGTATTAGCATAATTGGTTAGTTTGTTTCAATAGCTTCACAGAAATGTAATAAACATCCGGTGATAAAAAGAGATAAGTGCGAGTGCAGCAAAAAATAGCGGCAGGGGACCGAGGGTTACGGAAAGGTTATCTAAAAATAAACTGGATTTAAACTCAAATAAAAATCAAGTGCTTTATTTAGTTCAGATTTATAACCAGTCACAGCAACAGTACTTATCATAAGCACTTGAATTAACACAGAGTGCTACAAATACCTCCAAACCTTTAAGTTAGAAGTTTAAGGTTTCAAATTGAAGAATCTTGGTGAGATTTACTCGTGAGTATTAATTAAATAATTAAATAAAATTACTGATCGACTCCGACTTCGCACAATTTAGACCTAGACACAGTAAACTTCGCGTTTAGAGATAAAAAGATCAAAATGTGGTCGCGGAAAGCAAGAATACAATCCACCCTCCTTCTCTCGGTCTATTTAACGTGGATGTATGTACAGTCCGCCGAAGGGTTCGGTATCTCGTCGTTTGGGCGGGCCAACACGGAGCCACCGAAACCTGCGACGACTACTGTATCACCTGGTAAGATTTTTTATATAAGGGACGAGCTTGCGCTTCAGTTCATCTGATACCACGCCCATAGCAAAAGCAGTGACTCATGTACATTAAAAACATTTCAATATCTTCACAGCCGTGGAAAATCCAAAAATTTTGCCGTCTAATCTAAGGAAATTGCAATAAAATACTTTTAGGATGGTACAGGCTCTCTCTATCATCTCTACGAGAAATTACATTAGTGACTGCTGCGACTGATACTCTGAAATACATTAAAAACGTTAGAAAAGCCCTGCTGACTTCAAGCTGAAAGACATGATTTATTTCTGAAAAAATATTTGGCAATGACCGTTATTTCAGATGCTTAGCTTTCGTATAACCAAATAAAAAAATCAAAGGCAAATTGTGAACCAACACAAACTAAAAGTATAGGTGCGCTGGTTAACTACAATTTAATCAAAAGGTAAGAGACTTAAATTGTAAATGAGTTACTGCTTTGTACAACTGTGGCCATACACACTTACATACACGATCATACATTACATGCTACTCATACAGCATACTGTGGTCTCACGGCCATCAAAGAATGGCTTACACACTTGTCTATCGATGTTAATTTTTAAGCGGCCATTTTAGAAAATGCAATGACAATGACCCTGAAATGACACGCATAATTTCCATTTCAATGTGACAACTTTAGTGTACAGCTTTGAAGATGTTAATATTTCAGCTATGGGAACAACGTTTCGGTTTTGGTAAAACGAAACGTAGCAAAAGAAATTTCTTCAGGAACAGTTGACACTGTTCTGGATATTTAGATTGTTTATAAATCTACAGATATACCTAAATCATATACTAAAGATAGCGAGGAAACGAATTCTTTTTCGTAGTCTTGCATTAAAAAAAATATAGAAACAGTGAGTGACCACCAACGCTGCAAACACGTAAGTCTGTGTTACAAATAAATCAGAAAATTCAAAAGTCAAGTTCTCCTGCTATATAAAAAATCTTAGCTTTAATTAATAAAAATAAACGAGATACAACAAAAATAATCTTCTACACCACATCTTGATCCGACTTAAAAACTAAATCCAAACGTAACGCGTTACGTCCTATGTCAGATTTGAAATTTCGAAAAGGCGATTTGAATTTGTAGTTTATTAGTAATTTTATTACAATCCTATTCACAAATTAGTATCACTGCTAATTATTCAAAAAGAAAAATTGGTTTTAGAGCTCAATTTTTAGGGAAACAAGTGAAAATCGAGAAAGCAGTGAGTTGTTACCGCTTCTGTCAGTTAAACGTCAAAGTTTTCCCGCGGTTTTGCGGGGTCGAAAGAGTCTGTAGAAAAAAGGTTTTACACCATGCGTCTGTTTTGGAGGGTTGAGATGTGGTGCAGGAGGCAGGCTGCGGCTGCTATGCTGCCTTTTCTTCTGGTGGGCTGGCTGACCGGCGAGTCTTCTGAGGCTCTCACCACATTTGGGAAGAGTAACACACAACCGCCAAAGGAAGTCGTACCCACAGCGCCGCCTGGTGAGTGAATGCATGACTTTTAATGTTTTATTATCTGTGCACTGTTCTTTTACAGAACATAATATTTTAACAATCTGTATATTATTATTTTAAAATTGTAAAAACTTAATTATACATTTATTTCCAGTGTGAAATTTTTTGACAAATTAAATTAACCCCTATTTTAAGTGACATTTACAAATTTCCGTTTTTTTCTCTCGCTCTCATCAAATGGCGATTCTGTGCGATAGAACGAGACGACACGACCGGAAATGGGTAGCTGGAAGACGTGTTGCCTATAGAATTTATTTATTTACTAAAAAAATGATTCAACTTCACAATGTTTTTAAGAAAACTAATAGGGAAACCAACCTAATATGAATTACTTGATAGATTTCGCAACATACTCTTTCAGAGTTCTAAAATATTAACTATTCTAAATATTTCTACTGAAATATATTTTTCATTCAAACTTCCCACTAGACCAGCAATTTCTTGAGGCCCCAGTAGAGTCAAAACACTTAACAAAGCTATATTGTCCTTATTTTGAAGGGCGTAACTATAGTGTAATTTTAAATCAATTTATCATCCAAGTAACTCATTATATTTGACATTTTGATTTATAACATTATTATAGATGACCCACGCTGAACTGTCCCACCAAACTCAATGACAGGGGGGCGCTACCATAGTTCAACTATACAGGGTGGAAACGATAAGTGATCTCACTAGATTATTTCTAAACTATACAAGATATCACAAAACTAGTTTCTGATCCTGAAAGTACTTCATGAGCTCTATCAAACGGTAATAATAATAGGTTACATAATAAACTGAATCTATCCGAAAATTCAATGTTTTCAGCTCCTATACATTTGGTAAAGTCACATTATTTTAAAAACTACACATGATATCGTAAAACAGATTACTGTGTGCCTACCATGAGTTTACGTTAGGTGTGCTCGCTAGCGACTACGTAAAAAAATGACATTTAAATGTATGACATATTGTGCAGCGCCCCTAGCGGCTACTTTCAAGAAATAAAATCTTCTTGGATTTTTTTGACGTTCGCTAGCGAGCTCACCTAACGTAAACTCATGGTAGGCACACTGATTCTAAAAGTGCTTCACTAGCTCTATCCAATGGTATCAATAATAGGTTACAGAATAAACTGGATCTATCCAAAAATTAAATGTTTCCTTCTTCCATACATTTAGTACTACCACAGTCATGTCACTCATCTCTTGACAATATTATAGAAAGTAAAGCCTAAAACCAATGTTTTCCATGAATTTATTTTAAATAAGAATACAATTTACGATTTTATTTTAAGAGTTTATTGTTAAAAAAAATTACACTTCTAATAATTGTGTGTCTGGCATACATTTAGTATGGAAGCTGGAAACATTGAATTTTCAGATAGATCCAGTTTATTCTGTAACCTAATATTGGTACCGTTTGAAAGAGCTCATGAAGCACTTTCAGGATCAGTAACCAGTTTTTCAATATCTTGTATAGTTTAGAAATAATCGAGTGAGATCACTTAACGTTTCCACCCTGTATGGTTTCCAACATGGCAAATTCGGAACCAGCGATCCGGTATAGACGGTGGCGCCCCGCTGTCAATGTCATGGACAGGACATTCAGTATTTTGGAACTATACTAGTGTTGCCACAAGTCCCGACTTTACTGGTCCCAGTTTTCGGAGGGTGGTGGTTACGGTCTTTTCCACTTTGATCACCTGGATTTGATCACCTACGTCAGTGTTTTTCAACCTTTTTCATGACACGACCCCCTAGTATGAAAAAAAAAATTTTGCGGGGTCCCCGACCGTCCGGTTTTTTTTTTCATGCATTTTATAATGTTACAAAGATGTTGTAGGGACCGAATACTTTAATCCATACAACATTTATGCATTTGCATATAAAATTTACTGTTTTTTTACTGAGGTGGTTTTAACGACCTCTCGCGACCTATAGAGGCTTCCTAATAGTGGCCCATTAAGTAGGATTTTTTTATTTAAACTTTTAAGTTGTAAATTTGATAGTGTTCTGCTAAAAGCATATTTTTTATATTTCTAGCAAAAATGTTGTGTCTTGCATCAAAGATAGGAAGGTGATTATTTTTTTCAAACATCTACAATTAATAACAAATCTGTAAAAAAAAAATCTGAGAAAAGTCAACCCAAAAAAAAGATAAATGTCATCAAATTTTAAAATATCACAAAATTAACTCTACGAGTATCTTCTAAATTAAGCAAAATCGTATAACATACATAGGGGTGATTTAGATACACCTTGATGTAAGGAATCTAAATTTTTCTTTTAAACCTCACTGTTTTGGCCACCCTGTATAGCTTGCCCTACCATCACTTCGAGACAACATTGGGCTGGTGCTGAGAAGAAGTGGCGGTAGAAACTCGGTCACCTTTGTCGAAAATTACGCGAGTGAGCGGAGTCGCAGGCAAAAGCATAATCTATACTTATAATAAATCTGTAGAGAGGTCAATTCTGTACATGAAATATAATATTTTTAAAATAACTATCAGGGGGTGATTAGTGATCGATACTGATGCCAAAAATGCAATCAGTAAAATTGTTGTTTTGTCTGTCTGTCTGTATGTTCCTTATAGAAACAAAAACTACTCGACGGATTTTAACGAAACTTGGTACAATTATTCTTCATACTTCTGGGCAGGTTATAATATACTTAGGAATTCCCACGGGAACGGGAATTAGCTGGAAAATCTTTTTGAATGAAAAATCTAAACCGCTTAAGTTAGACGCTTGAAATTTGGCATGCAGGTATCTTAGTAAACTTAAAGCTTAGTTACAACAGGATATTGCAAAATTCCCACGGGAACGGGAGTTAGCGGGAAAAAACATTTGTATGAAAAAATCTAAACCGCTTAAGTTAGACGCTTGAAATTTGGCATGCAGGTATCTTATTAAACTTAAAGCTTAGTTACAACAGGATATTGCAAAATTCCCACGGGAACGGGAGTTAGCGGGGAAAAACATTTGTATGAAAAAATCTAAACCGCTTAAGTTAGACGCTTGAAATTTGGCATGCAGGTATCTTATTAAACTTAAAGCTTAGTTACAACAGGATATTGCAAAATTCCCACGGGAACGGGAGTTAGCGGGAAAAAACATTTGTACGAAGTCGCGGGCGGCCGCTAGTATTAACTTAAAGCTGTAGCAAAGTTCAAGTCAACTACGACCGCTGAACCGACGCTCGGTCGATATTTTTAGTTTTGGGGTTACTTGTTTTGTTATTCAAATGTATTTTACAATTAGTGATGTGCTCGTGCTGGAAATACGAACCCTACTCGTACCTACAGCTACGGATACAGTCTGTTTTTTAAAAGTCTCATGCCGAATTTTATTATAAACTAGCTTTCCGCCCGCGGCTTCGCCCGTGTGAAAAAAGTACTGTTTTTAGGCTTTTCCCGGAAATGTCCGAATTTTTCTCGCCGTAAAAACCATCCTTGGACTTCAACGAACATTTAAAAAAGAATTGGTAAAACTGGTCCAGGCGTTGTTGAGTTAAGCGGTTACCAACACAGTCATTTTTATTCTAAGTAGACTTGAAAAAATCGCACTGCCTAATAGTAGGGAATAGTGCAANAATAGTTTCCAAGCAAAACCTCGGACAGACAGACAGCCAGACATATCGAAACTATTAAGGGTTCCGTGTCAGGACTAAAAAATGATATTTTTATGATGATAATGTATTATACATTATCATCATAAAAATATCATTTTTCATATTAAATATAAAATATCATTTTTTATAATATTCAATATCAATAAAATGATTTTATTCTATACAGTCTAAACAAATACAACTAAAAATGCTTCCGTCTGCATGTGTGAATACTAAAATGCAGAATAAATGACGAAATTAAGAAAATTATAAAACAAGTTCTTTTTTTATCAAAATCGATTTTGCTAGATTATTAGTGATTTTGTAGAAAGGAACAATTAGACTAGGTACTTCTGTAAAAAAACAATGTGACCCTAGTACTAACCGCTGTCACTACACGTGAATTTCTGGATCTATTCGTAATCAGTGGGCTTAGTGCAACTTTATATCGATCGTCATCCGCTAGCGACTGCGTAAAAAATGGCATACATTAAATGTATGATGATTGTACAGCGTCCCTAGCAGATACTTTCAAGAACTAAAATCTTAAACTTTATAGATCTTTTTGATGCACTCGTTAGCAACAACGTTAAAGCACACAAAAAAAATGTTAAATATTACTCCAAAACTATTAAAGGACAGTGCCAATCCATGTATGGAAGTTGGACCAAGTGCTGCCCAGAATGAAACTATAGTGCATTTTGTTCCTCAGGCCAATACTAATTTGTAAACCGGAGCGCACTGAAATCTATCCCTGGAGTTAAGAGAAAAAAAGAGTTTTGTTTGGAATTATTTACATACAAAATATCATCGATGTATACCTACTACGCATAAGATTTCGCGATTTTGGCATTAAATAACACTCGCTATGTTGAACTTAACCATACTGCATCCGTACACATTACTTTAGTACGACTTCGACATTATTTATAAGCGATCAAGCGCTGTTGCAGTAGTTTGGTTAGTTGACCGAAATTAATTATTTCCAAAATAGAGCAAGAAGTTTTAGCTTACAATAACTTCAATAATCGGTTGTAATACACCAATAAAGTGATTTTTCGCAAGGATAGAGAACTAAAACTTCTTGATTCGTTTTGGAAATAATGATTTCTGTCAAGTAACCAAACTATTGCAACAGCGCTAGATCGCTTATAAAGAATGTCTAAGTCGCACTAAAGTAAGGTGTACGGATGCAGTATGGTTAAGTTCAACTTAGCGAGTGTTATTTAATGCCAAAATCACGAAATCATATGCGTAGTACGTATACATCGATGATATTTTGTATGAAAATATTTCAAAACATAACTCTTTTTTTCTCTTAACTCCAGGGATAGATTGCAGTGCGCTTCGGTTAACACATTAGTATTGGTCTGAGGAACAAAATGCACTATGGGTTGATTCTGGGCAGCACTTGGTCCAGACCCTGGCACTATCCTTTCGGATTTTTTTTAATATCACGTGAGATTTGGGGGTGGGGGAGGGGGTCAGGCAAAATCTCACCAAATCTCACCAAGGGTGGCGGGGGGGTTGAAAAATAGCCAAAATTGTCTCACGTCATTTAGCAACAGTCACAGAACCCCTCAAACAACTGCTACGCAAAAGAACCGGAAGAAACACGGACATTCAAGAGGACTGGGGAGACGCCCAAAAGAAAGCATTTAATGATTTGAAAGCGGCGCTAATGAAGGTACCAAAATTAGGTTATTACAACCCAAATGATAAGACTGTGGTGATTGCAGATGCAAGCCCAGTGGGTCTGGGTGCAGTACTGGTGCAGATCAATAAGAACGGACCGAGAATTATTGCATTTGGCAATAAAACCCTCAGCAGCTGCGAGCGTCGTTACTGCCAAACAGAAAAAGAGGCCTTAGCCCTAGTTTGGGCAGTCGAACATTTCAACATGTTCCTGTATGGCAAGATGTTCGATCTAGTAACGGACCATAAGCCTTTGGAGGTAATATTTGGTCCAAAGGCAAAACCGTGCGCTCGCATTGAAAGGTGGGTGTTAAGACTACAATCCTACAACTTCAAGGTGAAATATAGCCCGGGGAAGACCAATATAGCCGATCCACTATCGAGACTCTGTGAAGTGGCAACAAACCCGACGGCTATATTTGGAGACTATGTTCAGGCGGTTACCGAATCTGCGCGACCAGTAGCCATCCCATTGCAAGATATTACTGAAAGTTCCCTTGGAGATGCAGAGATACAGAAGGTCAAAGAGGGCCTTTACGATGGAAACTGGGATGAAACAGTTAAAGCCTATAAACTTTTCCAGAACGAATTATGCTTCCATGGCGATATCCTCCTCAGGGGGACGAAAATTGTAATCCCAACCAAATTACGCAGAAGAGTTCTGGAAGCTGCGCATGAAGGCCACCCAGGGATAGTCGCGATGAAGGGCAGATTGAGGACCAAGGTATGGTGGCCTAAGTGCGACAAAGATGCTGAGAACATATGCAAAGCCTGTAAAGGATGCATCTTGGTCTCTGCACCCAGCGCCCCAAATCCATTAAAAAGGAGAGACTTACCTTCCGAACCGTGGGTTGACATAGCAATTGACCTCATGGGCCCCTTGCCTAGTGGAGATTATATCCTGGTTGTTGTGGATTATTACACCCGATATAAAGAGGTAAAAACATGCAGGACCATAACAAGCTCTGAAATAATCGGAATGCTTAAAGATATTTTTAGCAGGCTTGGCAATCCGGTCTCCCTTACAGCAGACAACGGGAGACAATTTTCCAGCGAAGACTTTAAGAGGTTCTGTGCAGAGAGGAACATACGGCTTTATAATACCATTCCCTACTGGCCACAACAGAATGGAGAGGTGGAGCGCCAGAATAGGGACATTCTCAAACGCCTCAAAATTTCTCAAGTGGAAAAAAAGAACTGGAAGGAGGCTCTTCTTGAGTACATGGCGATGTACAACAGTACACCTCACACAGTTACAGGAAAAACACCTGCGGAACTGTTCTTTAGACGACAATTTAGAGACAAGCTGCCTATGATTCAAGACATGACGCATTCCTCGGCGGACCTTGAAATGAGGGATAGAGATAAAGAACTAAAAGAAAAAGGGAAGGAATATGCGGACATGAAGAGGAGAGCTACTGGTTGTGAATTGGAAGTTGGAGATAAGGTTTATGTCAAAAATATGACTAAACAAAACAAGTTGAGCTTGAACTACGAACCCGAGACACATACCGTCGAAGAGAACAAAGGAGGAGACGTAAGTCTCCGGAACGATGAAACTGGTCAGCGGATCAGACGAAACGTCGTACACCTAAAACGTGTGGAAGGACAATGGAAGGTGTTAGATGAGGAGAATAATGCCAGTGATGCTCAGACAAATGATAGTGGCGATGTAAATCAATCACAACTCGGGTGGATAAACTGAGTGATGATAATGAGGAATAATTGGAGATTAAATATAATTGGAATAAGGACTTTCTGATTGTACTTGGTAATGATGATGATGCATAGATACTTATGGAAAATGAAAATGTTCATCTAATGACAATATAGTTTGGTGATTATTATGAATGTATTTCATTTGTACATTACCTTATCCCTGGCCCTTAACTTGTCATTTTCATTAGGTATAATTATTTTATGAAAAACAATAACAAGGGAGGGATGTAGTGTATAGACATTTATAGTTGTGAATAAGTATGCTATGACCTTAACTCTGTCGTCTCGAGAAGCACGCGCGCGGGGTCGCGGGGCGGGAGGGAGCTGTCAGGCAGACCTACCGACCGCCGTAAGGGAAGACGCGTTGTTGCTTGCTGCGAGCCGATATCCGTGTTATCAGTGTTGCTTGGTGTTATTGGTTCGACTTACCAATTCAACATAACATACAATAGTGTACACTACAATCCCTTTCCGGGTTGATAAATGTGCGACGTCCTTTAATCGTTGCTATTAAATTAGTGTTTTTTTGCAACAAAAAAATACCTACTTAACTCTAAGGTGACCTACAGGACTTTTTTGTCCTTCGGATATACCTACTTACGGATACAAACCGGCTCATCATTACTTAAAATAATTATTTTTCCGTTAGTAATTAAAGACTACGTACTTATGTTACCTTTGTAGGGTTCTAATTTAGGTAGGTAATTATTTTTTAATTACCTACCCGAAACTGCACCAAAAGGAGGGTTATTTGAGTTCATACGAAGTACGACCGCTCCAGTGTTCATCGATTTACCTTTTGGTTTAGTGTTATTAATTTAAATATATTTTATAAAAGCGAAAGGTCACTGAGTCACTCACTCACTCATCATGAAATCGCAGAAACTACAAGTGCTAGGAGTCTCAAATTTTGCATGGGGTTCCTTTTAGAACGTAGGTGCTCATTAAGAACGGATTTTACGAAACTCCACCCCTGAGAGGATAAACGGGATCCACGCGTACGAAGTTGCGGGCGGACTCTAAATTCAATCACTAAATAAAAATACTATCTTGTTTAAAAGAAAGACGATCGAAAGCATTTGAATTAAGCTGGAGGTTCCTGAAAAGTATTAGAAAATCCACCAAATAAAAAATCCAAAAAGCAATAAATAAAGCATACTTACCGAAGGCTTTATCTTTCAAATCAAATATGGTATCTATCAGATATCTAGGTAGGTACTTCTAATTTTAGTAGGTACCTATTTATCATGCAAACGCGAAAAAACCTAGAAATCAAGGTAAGTAAGACAATAATTTCGTGACCCACAAAAATCTTTTTTATGATATTGCCACATGAGTAAAGAATATGGCTGGGTATTGCTAGAGTTATGTCATTGATGATATCTGTTGAAACAGAGGCTTTTTATTTTACTTTGTGTTCAGTTCTTTACGATCTTTTTTATCTAAGAAATGTCAGCTATTTTCCTTTATAGTAGGTACAGTCGAGTTCATAAAATTGGCAAAGCCAATATTTTGAAACAATGAAACAATGAAACAATTTGAATTTGAATTTGAATTTACAAAAGATTGTAGCGCAGTAGCGCAGACAATAGGCTAGTTGCCTAAAAAAATTTTTTTAGTCCGTAATGTTTAATATCAAAAAATATTGGACACATATATTTTTATTTGTCAATCTAACAAATAATTACATAATTATGGTGCGTTGAAGTTGCGCACGACGTCACAACGTGCGGCATTTTTAAGCAAGCGTTGACGTCACGGGCCTCTTCTTATGAACTTCAATTTGGGGCGCTTTATCTCTTTAAATTTTTATTAGTTTGAAAAAGTGAAAAATACGTGTTGAGTATTTTTTGATAAGTTAACTGACGGACTAATTAAAACTCTTGCTTTTTGACCCAGGCAACATCCCCATACCGCAACATATTTATGAACAGCATATGATTACATTTGATTGGTGTTTGAATTTGTATTAAAATGTATGATCGTTGCAGCGCTTACAATTTTTAAACATTGGTACCTACTGCCAATATATTTATGTACCTGGGTAGGGGAGACCGAGGAGATTTGTAACAGGGGAGAGTTGTGAACTTGTGACATTGTCGATTTTTGGAAGCCTATTTATTTACTACACTCAACATCAAATAAACCGCAACTTCCGCGACGCGAACTTTATAGATTTTCTTCTGACACAATCATGGTACCCCAACAATATTGGTGTTATTTGAAAGCCCAATAAATATCCTTAAAGAAAAATACATTTTATTTCTAAATAAATGATTAACATATACCATAAAAGTGACTTGAAAATAGACCTCACTTTGGGCTCACCTCTGGGATCAATTAGACCAATTTTTATGGTTATAAAACCAAATAAAGATCTCACGTGTCCTCTTTAACAGATGGATAGCGATTAATTCCAACTTATTTATATAGTTTTATAGTCATAAAAAATGGCTATAGCGTAACTACCTATTTTTTGAAGAAGTGACTCTGGATCCTTGTAAAGACACATTTTTGGGGTAAAAACCTTTCTTTTAATGAAATGAAGTTTAGAACTAGGCTTTCAAATGGTACCAATGTTGGTGGGAAGTGGGGATGCATACGTTTGATAAGTGCTTGTCGCGGGAGGTGCGATTTATTTGATACCGAGTGTATTAGCGAGCTCGCAACAGCGCGTATTTTTTAGCTCGAGTCTTGAGGGCTTGAGGGCTTAGTGTGAGTTTACGTAAAATGTCGTCACTAGTGAGCGCGTAAAAAAATTATATGTATGACGCATTTATTATCAGCTCTATTGAGCGCCCCTAGCGGAAACTTTCAAGAACTAAAATTTTCATACTTTATTTTTTTAACGCGCTCACTAGTGAGGACGTTTGATGTAGACAAAGACAAAGACAAAGACATTTATTTGCAAAGAATAGGTTGATACTAGAGATGAAACGGATATCCGGTAACTATCCGGTAGGCCGGATATCCGGCCTAAATTTACTATCCGGCCGGATACCGGATAGTAACTCACTATCCGGCCGGATACCGGATATTAAAAAACTACGAAAATTTCCTATTAATAAAATGAAATACATTAAATCTTTGGGGTAAATATCAATAAAATGACTTATAATAATGACGGCTTTTATTTAAAGTCCAAAAAGTTACAAAAAAGCCATATTAAAAGGCCTTTCAAAAAACTAATTTCTTTTTCTGAGCTATTCTCTCTAATGACGAATACATAAATGGTAAATATCTGTTAATTTCAAAATATTGCCAAATAAATTTTCGCTATTCAATCACACACTCACGATGGCAACCAAAATCGCCCGAATTAATGTGCCCCCTAGACAGGTGGCAAAATCTGACATTCTATTCGGATGAATTCGATTTTCGAAAAGTGTGACTAGTCTAGTCTACTAATAGACCCACTGATCGCGTTCGAAACACCTGTGCGGCGCTAAACTCGTCACGACATGCAACGAGACAATGGGCCAACTATCCGGCCGCCGGATATCCGGCTATCCGGCCTAGCAGCTGGCCGGATATCCGGTATCCGGTATCCGGCCAAACAACTATCCGTTTCATCACTAGTTGATACAGATAGTGTTGTAAATACAAAGTGCTCTATTCTGCTAAAATACATTAACATGCAAATTTTTGTCCAGAAATTCCTGAACACTGTAAAAGCAGGAAGTGGTTAGCCATTCCCTAAGCTTTCTGGTCATTACTTTTGCAGGACCTATTTTAAATCTTTCAGGAATTTGTAAACTCACACTATGCCCTTTGAACTAAAATACGCGCACTGTTATGAACTCGCTGTAGTTGATAAGTTTAAAAAAAAACTATGTCACTCTCCCCTGTTACAACGATTCACCTTGGTCTCCCCTATGTAGGTAATTAGTATAGTAGGTGTTGCTACCTAGGTACATACTTATTTTACGAACTTAGGTTACGAAATTAATAATTCCATTTTTTGCCAAACAAAGTGCGCACTTCGTTTCGGTATAGTAGGAATTATGAGCTTCAAGCTAGGTATCTATACTAGCTATACTAATATTATAAATGCGAAAGTAACTCTGTCTGTCAGGTGTCAGTCTGTCTGTCTGTCTGTCTGTCTGTCTGTCTGTCTGTCTGTCTTGCTACCACGCCTAAACCACTGAAGTGATTTTGATGAAATTTGGCATAGAGATAGTTTGAGTCCCGAGAAAGGACATAGGATAGTTTTTATCACGGTTTTTGAAACAGGGACGCGCGCGATAAAGTTTTTCTGGGACAGACAAAATTCCACGCAGGCGAAGCCGCGGGCGGAAAGCTAGTAAAAAATAAGTTAAATAAATACCTACCATGGTAGACGGTGGCTTTTGACTTTTATTTTTCAAGCAAAATTATTCGTATTATCAATTTGCATACTCAAACTGCGGAATCGCATTTAAAAAAGTTTTTTATTTTTCACATGTCATTCATTTCTTTGGTATGCTATTTTGTGAGCGTCGGAATATAATTTCTCAAATGCTACTTTTTGTAGTGTGTAAGCACGAATTATACTATTTGAAATAATATGCTATGTTCCTTTCTTTTAGAAGTTTTACGCCGGTATTCACAAACATTATGAAGTCACACAGTGCGCGTGGACGCACAGGGTGACACACGAACCAATCACAGAGCTCTATTCAACGCTGTGCGTTCGATTTGCTGCTTCACTTGAGCCAGCATCGTTTGTGAATGGGCGTTAGACACCCCGTAGACAAACTTTTAAGCTAAGCATCCACTTGTCGTATCGTACGCAACGGACGCATCGTACAAAACACATTGTATCGGATGTGCGATGCGTACGATGCGGACAGGTGGACGCACTTATGTGAGTTTCTATATAAATAATACTACGATCCGTAGCGTGCGATAAGGTAAACGGCTACTAGTTCGTGATAGTACGTAAGTTCGTAAGTTTTTTTTCTAGCTCAAATAATAAGCAAATGGAATATAATTTATAAAAATTCTTCATTACTACAAAAACTCTATTATTTAAGCTATCTAAAAAACCAAGTACCAACATTGTGGCGCCAAAAATGAGAGCAATACGAAGCTTCAAACTCTCAGAGAGCCAAAAACATCTTTGCGGCTTGTAAAGGTTGCTCTCACCGTAAGGTTAGCGCTCCAACTTCTTAAGCTTATAAAAAGGCGAAGGAACGTCCATTTAAATAAAACTTGTAATGGTGGTTTCATGTGTTCCTTGACAATTGATTTGGCTTAGAAAAAAGTTATATGAAAACGTAGAATTCCTTTAAAATTGCGATTAATTGACTCACGAAATAGCGTACATATTATTTTTCGGGTGTCCCCTATTTCGTGACACTACCGATTCAAGGATATTATGGATAACATTTTGATGCTTGGTTTTTAAATAATTATTTATGATAATTTAAATGTAAGTTATGAAACAAATAATGCATTTATTTAAGTTTCTCATGACCTAAATTCGGTATATGTTTCGTTCACTAGAATTTATATGACACGAGTTTGAAGTTCACATAAATGACCAATTTTAAGATGAATTAGCATAAGTAGTACCAGCATAATTTTGGTTTTATTTCGATTTGTTTTATTTATCTTTTATCGTTTTTAAATTTATTAAACCCTTAATCATTATTAAAATATCCTAACTGGATGCATAAAACCTTATCCCGAAATAGGGGACATGAGTTCACGAACTTAGAAACAGAGCAAAATTTTGTCACGAAACAGGATCCAAACAAGAGGTCCGCAGAACAATTAATATAAAAAAAAGTTCAAACTGTATAACTATAAATTATGTATTAACTTACTGTCAAAAGACCAAAGTTTAGCATACAAAAGCTTTCATACTGATATCATGCTTGGTTATTTTTAAATAAAATGTTAAAGTCGTAAGAGCCTTAATATACCGAAGTAGGGGGCACTTACCTTACGTCCGATGCGTACGATACCGACATGTGGACGCTAGCCTTTAGTCGGCCGATAGTTTTGATTTGGGCTGCTTGTTATCAAATGACATTAAATTTGTACAGCGCCCCTAGCGAAAACTTTCAAGAACTAAATTAGGGATTGATGGGGAAAGCGGGCATTAAAATTGAAGAAAGCCGTGCGATTCCAAGCTTTATGGTTTTGATTTCTTCGCCTGTTAATGATTAAAAAACAAACAGGGCTGTCAGCTCGCTAAGCCGTGTATTCAATCGCCAGCTTACCGGAAGTGGGGCGATAAAATCTGAAATTCAGTTTGATTGCTGTAAACTCGACCAAATGGCATGCTAGGAGCGACTTTTATTGCTTTTGTGTAGGGCTGCTAGTTTCCTTAAGATTGTTACAATCTTCGTTGAAAATGCCGTCCACTGCTGGACAAAGGCCAGCACACTTCCCTTACTAATAAAAATGACATTCTCGTTGAACAGTGTTTTAAAGTAACGTTTAATATGGAAATGCATGTTAGAAAACCTTTGTATTTTTTTGGAAATCGCTTTGTTTTTGGAGATTCGATAATGAACTATGCTGTTGACTATGTAGTCCTTCAGCAGCCACTGCTGCACTGTCTCTATCCTTTGGGTTAAACAACTAGTGACATAAAAGCCAACATTAGAATCAATATCACTCATTCTAAATATTAATCCTACGGCTGGACGAAAGGTTCTAAGTTTTTGATTTTTAAGGTGCATCTCAAAAATTCTTTTTTTTTTCATAGAAGTTTTACGGCTTTGGATAAATATGTCAATTAGTGGAAGATAATGGAACATAATATAAATAACTTCTATAAATTTTTTTTGACGCTAAATCTTGGTCAAAATTTTATAAAGACACTAGCTTTCCGCCCGCGGCTTCGCCCGCGTGGAATTTTCAAGTCTGTCACAGAAAATCTTTATCGCGCGCGTCCCTGTTTTAAAAGCCTATAAAAACTATCCTATGTCCTTTCCCGGGACTCAAACTATCTCTATGCCATATTTAATCAAAATCGGTTAAGTGGTTTAAGCGTGAAAGTGAGACATACAGACAGACAGACAGAGTTACTTTCACATTTATAATATTAGTATTATAAATTTAATTTAATTTAATTTATGATAAATCAAGAGTTGACAGCCCTAGCGCCAAATTGAAAGCTTCAATTACATCGAAATAACTCGTGCCCGGTAGAAGCAGAATTCTGAAATATTTTGTGTTTTATTGCGGCTTGGTTGTTATTATTTCTATTATTTTTACGATTAAACATGGCTAACAACAAAATAATTGTACTTGCCGGTTTACTGTGAACTTATGAAGGTCTTACTACGAAGTTATTAGCAAAAAGTAGTCCCAAGTACTGACTAAGTTAGGTGTAGGTACTGCAATTAGGGGAGACTGGGTACGGTTGTCACAGGGTACGGTTGTAACAGGGTACTGTTGTAACAGGGTACAGTTGTAACAACTCGACAGCTGCTTGGTAGGTGAGGGGTACAAAGGGAAGGGTATACGGGCGACAAGACAATAATAAAGTTGTATGGACTAGTCACCCGTATGCTCTTCTCCATAAATACCCCTCACCTACCGAGCATTGTTCGATAACATTCGAGTTGCTACAACCGTACCCAGTCGCACTTTGCCCTGAATAAAAAAATGGGAATTGAAGAGATATTTTTAAATCCTCCATTGATGGCGAGTCAGAATATTGAAAAAATCCACATTTTTACCCGACTACGCCAGAAGGAGGGTTATGTTTTTCATGGTTAATTTTTCAAAAGCAATGAGTGTGAAGTTTATTTTTTTAAATAAACGCCTAATGAGACGATAAAAAAGCAATATCTCTTATCTATCCATCTGTAAATCCTTGCTGTCCCACCAAACTCAATGACAGGGGGGCGCCACCATCGTTCAACTTTAAAGTTTCCAACGTGGCAAAAATTGGAACCAGAGATCCGGTATTGACGGTGGCGCCCCTTTGTCAATGTCACGGGTGGCACAGTTCGTTGTAGTTCATTTAAACTCTGTTACTCATGTGGAAGATTGTATCTATCCATCTCTAAAAATGACAATAAAATGTATGACGGATTGTACAGCGCTCCTACCGGAAACGTTTAAGAACTAAAATTTTCATCCATTTTAAACGCGCTAACTTTGATGTAAATCACACTTAGCCCACTCTTCTTGAAGCAAGTGCGTAGGTACTGTTAAAAACCTTTGCATGTAAACTTAACCTTCTTACTACCTCTTAACCTACTTCGCTAGATGGCGCTGTCTGATTACTTTCGGAAGCATAGATTTACACCCCACGATTAACAGTCTCTCTTGGTCTCTCGTAACACGGTAATTTAAACGAGTAAGGATCCAAGATACGCTGGTTGAACTAGCTTCCGATGGCGTGCGGCCACTGTGGAGTTATCTTAGAATTTAAAGTGGGAATTTTCAAGAACCTTGGCTGTATGATGTCGATGTCTTTGCATTATAATGTCTGACAACTTTGTTGAGTATTCGTGGAAATTTTATTTTTGTAATTTAGGTAATAATGTTACTTACTTATTGATTTTAGTTGCTAAATGAATGTTTTTTGTGTGGTTTTTGGTTCAATTCGTAAATGGGACATTCATAGTGCTTAGAATATTTTTCAAATCTCTATGATCTAGGCTAGGTGACTGAATTGAACAGAAATTGAAGTAAAAACTTGATTTACCTGAGGCATTTGGTAAAGTAAACGTATGCTTTAGTATTTGTTAAAATAGCATTTAGTTAGAGATAGTACTTTTTACCCAAATTATTGTGCTATTGGACAATATAACTCTGGTAACGTCAAGTATTCCTATAGGGTGCATCTCAAGGGTTGATACTGGGACCATTACTTTATCTTTAATACAATTTAATTTTGCCCTTCTTCCGTTTGTAATTTATTTCCAATTAACTTTAATTTATTCTACCCTTTTCAAGCTTGTCGAAACGACTCAAGGCGTGCCGCAAGGGTCAGTCCTAGGACCTTTACTATTATACCTTGATGATTCCTCTGCCTTCATTGGCAATTCAGTAGGTATTATACCTTCGTTTCCCATTAGCGTACGTAATTTCCCATGCCCTTTTCAAACGTCGTAACTGTAACTTCCAGAACATACGCAGTACAAAAATAAATGGTTTTTACTACCCCTTGTAAGTAACCTTTGGGTATTATCAGTATTATAGTCATTTATTTAGTTGGGGCGTACTGATTAACATACGACAGCACGCGAAGGCAGAATGGCAATGAAAAGTAACCATGGTTATACTACGGTATGTTTTTTAGCTACAATATAATAAATGCGAAGTGTTGCTAAAGGTCAGTGCGAGAATTTAATTGTTATAAAACGGGACTATTCCCACCTCTCGTTTCCACTGCTACTCCTGTGTAGCCAGGATCTACAGCTTGACCGCCAACCCAACCAGTGAAGGTCAAGTTTGTTCATAGAGATATAGAGAGATAACAATTGACAACTAATGCGTTGAGTTCTAAACTCAGTATTGCATTAGAAATTCATGCACACAAATAAATACTCAACGTTCGAATAATCTTTGGTACTACGCAAGCAATGTAAGCTGTTTATATGACGTCGCTGCTGTCATCATTGCTTTCACGAGCAATGTGTTCTGTTTTTGGGCATATTGCTGTGACACCGGCCCCGCCCCCTTGTCACATCTCCCTTTAGTTTCTGTAATCTGTTGTGAGTTTGTTCTGAGGGAAAGTAAAACTGTCATTTATGTACCCTTTTTTTGTCGCGGAGGAAATGCTTTGCGCACCGTCACCACTGCCCGGGGGACAGAATGGTGTGTGGGACTCCCGGCGCCCTAAAAAGGGCGCTGCTCCGTCCTGAAAAGGTTGAGGTATACTCACTAAAACCTCCGCGGAGTTCCGTCATCGCCCGAGTGGGAGTGTCGCGAGTATCCGGCCGTAGCTTTAAACTTCCGCGACACCATTGGGTCATTTATATAACCTAACCATCTTCTTTCTTCCAGCTCGAGCGTGCGGGAAGCCGTCTGACTGCGCTGGCATCAGTAGCAGCTCCTGTGTCAGAACCCACTACGACTCCACCACCAGATGCCTCTGTGGGGACAACTCACCGCCGGTCAACGGGCAGTGCGAAGCGCAAACTAAATGTAAGTTATTAATCATCATCGTCATCATCAATCCCTCTAGACAAGTGACGCTACACTTCTTCTCGCTCTGAAAATCTAATCTCATCATAACAGAGCCATACGGAAAAACGTCGGTGCGATGGCATTTCTCTCTTGGCTATACACTCTTGTCTAGAGGTCAGAGGGCTGGGTGTGAGTTTTCATCAAACGTGCTCACAGTAAGCGCGTCAAAAAATGACATTTAATGTATGACGGATTGTACAGCGCCCCTAGCGGAAAACGTTCAAAAACTCGTGAGCGCGTTTGATGTAAATTCACACTCAGCCCACAGGTCATTTACGCCCGTATTCACAAACATTACTATGAGGTCTCACTGTGCACGTGGACGTTGTAAAGTTCTCGAATAGCGACCATGAACTGAAAGATGGTGTTTACTAGGTGGACCGACGATCTGGTGAAAGTCGCAGGAAGCATCTACTTAGACTAGATCTAGATGCGGGCAGTGCAAGACTGGTCGTTGTGGAAATCCTTGAAGTCCTTTGACCAGCAGTGGACGTCATTTGGCTGAAACGAACGAACTGAAAACACTGTGCTTCATATCAAATTGGGACACATTAACTTTAGTTTTGACAGCTCATTATTTTTCCCCAACAATTAAGGCTATGGTAGCGTGAAAACTTATACTAAGAGTAAATACCATACTCAGCATAAAAAGCTTAACACTGTGGCGTCTTATTTCGTCGCATTAAAGGCGATTTTCCAACAAAAATGTACGTCTTGATGTGCTCTCGAAAGTACCTACTTTGTACAATTAAACCAAGAACACAATGGTTCGTGCTTTATACAAATTAACTTACATTTCAAAGGTTTTTCTGTTATCAGTGCTAGTTATTATAGGGCTTAGGCACGTAGCCTTAATTTGGTGGGCTAAAGTTTGATTATGAATTTAATTTAGGTGTATGGATATACTTCTAGCACGAAAAACTCTCGACTTCGAATCGTTTGCGTATTCGAATCGCCATCGAAAGATGAAAACTTCAATAGCGCCCCTGTGCTGTGAACGTCACGTGAAGTTAGAATGGGAGAGCACAAAATCAATTTTCACAATCGAATGCGTTAAAATTAGTTTCGAGCTACTGCTACATTTCTACAAACGATTCGAAAACGAAAGGTTTTCATGTTCACCTAAAATGCATACTTAAGGTCGAAGCACACTTATCAACCCGGAAACGGATCGTTACCGTGTCAACTCGTGGTAGTCAGTATTCTTTAAATGAAATTCAGGACTGCAACGCACACTTATCCGCACCGAAACGTAAACGCCTCGCCTCGAAGTTGACATCGCGGCGAAAAGCGATACGGTGTTGATCCCTTTCCGGATTGATAAGTGTGCTATCACCTTTAGGGCCCTCGCCCACGGCGACTTTTTGTAGCGATGCAGTCGCGCAGATGTAGCGCGTTAGTAGCGCCTTGGCATCACTTCTGCTGTAGTGCGTTGCAAATGCGACTAACGCGCGTTAGTAGCGATGCTGTCGCTCGTTTACGAAACGCGTGACAAAAAGTCGCCTTGGGTGAGGGCCCTTATGAACTCGAAAGATTTATTTAATAAGTATGTTCTCTCTTACAGCTCTCTACCACATCTGTAGCAACAGCGACGAATGCAACGATGGGTTAGTCTGCGCGACTCCAAACATCACGGGCACCCCTCCGCCGCACCTCCGAATGTATCTGACGACCGAGCGACACACGATCTGTCAGTGTGACGCAGAAAACGGGTTCAGGGAGCACGAACACTCTTGCAGTGGTTAGTACCTTGCTTTCGATAACAGATGGCGCTATTAATTATAGATGTATCTGCGTAAAATAGCGAATCGCTAACATTCTTGCAGTGGTTAGTGCGGGGTTTTTGATAAGAGATGGCGCTAGTTGTAATGGAAAACAACTTCTTACAAATGAAATAGCCGTCATACCTACCAGTGAGTGGCTCGTGCGGGGATTTTGATAATAGATGGCGCTAGTGAATATGAAGGGTACAGGGGCAAAACAAGAAATGTCACAAAAACAAAAAAATATGTATTGAACATTTAAATTTTTTAAAGTTTAAACCATTCTTATGTGACACTTAAAATTATAAACTAGTAATAGGAAGGAATACATATTATTATGACTACTTGTTTTTACGCTTTTTGTATAATCTATACTTATAANTTTTGAGAAATACTCATTATGAAGCTGAAGAGTTTGTTTGTTTGTTTGTTTGTTTACTTGAACGCACTAATCTCAGGAACTACCAGTCCGATTTGAAAAATTCTTTCAGTGTTAGATAGCCCATTTATTGAGGAAGGCTATAGGCTATATACCATCACGCTACAATAGATGCAGAGAAAAAATGAAAAATGTGGCGAAAACGAGTTTTAAAACGAGAAAAAGGTAACGAATAACACACTTTTATAATTCCAAGTTACTTTACGTTACATTATGAATGTAGGTAATAGCACAGATAATAGTTTAATAGTATGATGCATTAAAAATATTAATAAAATAAAACTAATACCTAATTAATGTTTGTGTTATATTTTTATTACATTTTTTCAGCTTTCTCGTAACAAAGCACTCAGCTGTTTAGCCGAGAGCATTCTTAAGTACAACCCCCAACCCCGACAGAAGGCCAGAGGGTATCGCCCCGGGCGCGCCACCACCGCCCCCTCCGGTGCCCCCGCTGCCCCCGTTCCCTCCACCACCCCCGCCGCCTCCGCCGCTTCCATTGCATTTGCCCTTCTTGTCGCATTTGCCACCGTTGTTGCCATTATTGCCGCCGTTATTGCAGTTACCACCGTTGTTACCGTTGTTTCCGCCGTTATTTCCCCCGTTGTTTCCGTTGTTTCCTCCATTATTACCTCCGTTATTTCCGCCATTGTTCCCTCCGTTGTTTCCGCCATTATTTCCCCCGTTATTTCCGTTGTTCCCACCATTATTGCCTCCATTGTTGCCCCCGTTGTTACCTCCGTTATTTCCTCCATTGTTACCTCCATTATTTCCATTATTGCCTCCGTTGTTACCGCCATTATTGCCACAGTTACCACCATTATCGCCACCATTGTTCCCACCGCCGTTATTCCCACCTCCATTATTACCTCCGTTGTTTCCGCCTCCGTTATTCCCACCACCGTTGTTTCCTCCGTTATTACCCCCATTGTTTCCTCCGTTATTCCCTCCTCCGTTGTTTCCACCTCCATTATTCCCTCCTCCATTGTTTCCACCTCCATTATTCCCTCCTCCGTTATTGCCACCGTTGTTACCGCCTCCGTTATTGCCACCGTTGTTTCCGCCTCCATTATCGCCTCCGTTGTCCCCACCTCCGTTATTCCCCCCTCCGTTGTTGCAGTCATTGCAGTCATCGTCGTCATCGTCACATGTTGGCTTCGAGAAGCTGGTGCTTATCTACAACGAGAGAAAAGGACTTAGCTGTGGTTGAAATATTGTTTAATTTCTTATTCTTTATTAAATGTTAGAAGTAGGTAAAAGTAAATAGGCCTTTTACCGTAAAAAGCCCTTTTGAGACTATAAAAAGTTAAAAAGCACACGCCCCAAATTACAATGGTCAATTGTCATACTTTTTTGGAGAAAAGCCGATGACGTCAGTTTTTTTCGAGTCAATTGACTGTCTATCTACTATATAAAAATAAGTCCGGTTTTCCTCCCTGACGCTATAACTCCAGAACGCACGAACCGATTTCCACGGTTTTGCATTCGTTGGAAAGGTCTCGGGCTCCGTGAGGTTTATAGCAAAGAAAATTCGGGAAAATGGGGTAAAACGGGATCCACGCGTACGATGTCGCGGGCGGCCGCTAGTTTACCAATATAAATGTAACTAAATATTAATTTTTTTATAATTTATGCAAAACTAGCTTAAAAACAAAAAAAAATCATGAAAAACTGATTAAAGTTTTTATCAGCTGTTAAAACTTAACGCTCTCTTAAATATTTAACGCGAAGAGTAAATTACAAAAAAACAATACAAATAAATACTTACCAAACAGAGCAGTAAAAGTATTAGCAATTTATTTCTGGCCATTTTTTCTTGTCTCAAGAAAAGTAGTACCAGTTGATAAAAGTAATAAAACTGAATGAATATCCGTTATTTATATCCATTTATATACGCGAGCTAGGTCTATGACATAGTGCAGTTATTATTCATTAAAACAATAGCTATACAATTTTTCAGATTACCTATTTACTCAAATGATCATACTTTTATGTTTTACATAAAACAAGACAGTGTTTATTTACTTATTTATTGACTTGACAAAGATCTACCAACAAGTGTTGATTCTTTCTTTAGTCATAAAAATAAGATTAGCAATATGAAATTAACACTTAACTCTACGAAAATAAAGCATGTGTAAACTTACTTATAAAACACTTTATTTTAGAGGAGTCTTGCGGTCCATCTTCTTCTTGCTAATTTGTCTGGCTATGTCAGCGACTTTAGTTCGTTTAGGATCTCCTCATTTCTGATTCGATCTCGTAAAGAAACGCCGAGCATAGCCCTTTCCGTAGCACGCTGTGCAACTTTGAGCTTCTGTATAATAATCACTGGCAACACACATTGGTTGTAGGTAGACTTTCGTCTTCAGGCACTGAGGTATTTTGGACGAAAAGATACATTGAAAAATGGTAACTTGAAATGGTCATCAATCAATGATGAATTTAATTATGAGAGCGACAGAAAACGGAAATGGGTAGCTGGAACTGTGGCCCATTTGTACCTGTAGATCTGTCGTCTTGTACCCATAGGTCTTCTTCTTCTTCGTCGCTAGTCGCTACACTCTTGCCATCGTCGTGTCGTCACACCCGGTTCGGTGGCAAGCCTCACAATCCGTCGCCATTCCTCCCGCACTGCAGCCTTTCTTGGTCAGTCCAGCGCACGGGCGACCTGCCGCGCGCTCTTGTGCCCTCAACCTTCCACTGCACGACAAGTCGTTCATCAGAAGCGACGTCTCCATGTAGGTATAATATGGCCAAAGAAAGTGAGAATACGACTTTGGACGATGAAAAAAGACGCTGTTAGCATCAAGTTCTTGGATGATCGAGTCTCGAGACATTGGTTCGGAACTGTGTCCGGGTTATGCCAAGCATTCTTCTTCAGCACCACATCTCTAGAACGTCTCTTCTTTTTCTCACTTTCTCTCAGAGTCCACGTCTTAGCACCGTAAAGAAATATAGGTCATATGACCCATAGGCTGTGCCATAGGTCAGGACAGCCAAAAGTACCTATTGTTGCTTAGTTTGGGACTAGATGGCGCTTTATAAAATATCTGTTTACATTTTTTCACTACACAAAAGGGCTTTCACACCAAGAATTTCTTTGCAGGGTCGATGTGATTTACCAATCATTGTCTATGAATATCCAATTGTATAGCTAACTTTGACGTAAATGCGAACAATGTAACTAAATCGGCTATAAAGCAAAACACAATATTTGTAAACAAAGAAACATATTGTGCTTCTTTAAAAACCAGATTGTACAAGTGGCCGCTTATTATTTTTATTATTTATTTAATTAATAAAATATCAAAGACTTATTACTAGTATTTAAAGGAACAAAGTTTGAATATCAATCAATTAGCTTCCTTCCCTCATATTTAAAACTAGTTTTATTGAAAAAAAAAAAAACAAAATGAAAAATAATACAATAATAATTTTATTCGTTGTCGGTTTGGTAAGTAGGCCTACCTACTTAATTCTTTAGAAATAGTATTAGAAAGGTTTATTTCGGACTAAACGCATTATCCGGATTGTGATTATTTTTTTCACAGATAAGCTCCTGCCTGGCATCGCCTGATCCCGGCTGCCCCGGTGGCAGTCCCAGCGGCTGCCCCGGCAGCTGTCCCGGCGGTAGTCCCGGGGGCAGTCCCGGGACACCCGGGATACCCGGGACTCCTGCCAGTCCCGCCGGAGGAACAGCCATACCAACTGGTCTGTTGAGCGGATTAACTGCTGTGCTGCAGAATGTACTCTAAGAACAGAGATGTACTTATCATTTTTTTTAAATATTGTTATTGTTTTAATTAAAGAAGCTACGATAACCGAACGGTGAAGGGCTCGGACTGGCCGACTCGTGATCCGGGGAACGCGGGTTTGGTCCCCGCCGGCTCGACTATTGTGGTGTGAGCTCATGATACAAGCATATTATTTTCACTGCAGACCCACGATACCCCTGGTGGTATCGTGGGTCTCGTTAAAGAACTACACTTCAGACCCACGACACCCCTGGGAGTAAAGTTGACAAACAAGGACCGGCGCGGGCGCGCGGCGTGCTTGGAGGGGACGCACAGTGCTCACGGCTAGTGCACAGTGTTGTGGAATACCTCTATGAACTCTAAATTGATTTCATTGAACATGTAATAAAATTTATATCGTTAAAAATAAAAATAAAGTACATAACAATTCATACAATTCATTATGTTTACCCAAAATTGTGCAAATAAATATTTGATTTTGAATTTTGAATACCTACATACTCGTTTATTGAATAACTAGCTTTCCGCCCGCGGCTTCGCCCGCGTGGAATTTTGTCTGTCACAGAAAAACTTTATCGCGCGCGTCCCTGTTTCAAAAACCGGGATAAAAACTATCCTATGTTCTTTCCCGGGACTCAAACTATCTCTATGCCAAATTTCATCAAAATCGGTTGCGAGGTTTAAGCGGGAAAGCGTAACAGACAGACAGACAGACAGAGTTACTTTCGCATTTATAATATTATTTGGTATAAGTATCAGGTAAAGTACCAGGCAACATAACCATAAAGGAGCTATTTTGTGATACATATTAATTTCTCGGGTCAACCAAGAAGAATTTGATAATAGCTCCTATAAGGGTGTTACCCTGGTACCTTTTATTCACCGTAGTAATTAAAATTCCTTTTTTCCCCACTGCTCAACTGCGCAACTGTTCTACTGGTTATATTTCCCATACAAACTGCTCTACTGGAGAAGGTTTGTAATGTTGAAAAAAACTTTATTTTGATTTCATAAAATTAATATTATAGCCTAAAATTAATATTATGTGAATAAAAAATACATAAATTATTGATAAGATCTCTTTTTTTCCCCAAGGGCAAACTACTCATTTAAATCATTGTCACACACAACGTGGTAGATGAAATTACCTTTTTAGGGTTCCGTAGTCCTGACAAGGAACCCTTATAGTTTCGACTAGCTGACCCGGCGAACTTTGTTCCGCCTTAATGGCAATAAATAAGCAGACTTTTTTTTTAATTTCGAACGGGATAAAAAGTATCCTATGTCCTTCTCCTGGCTCTAAACTACCTCCCTGACAATTTTCAGCTAGATCGGTTCAGCCGTTCTTGAGTTATAAGTGGAGTAACTAACACGACTTTCTTTTATATATATATAGATATGTCTGGCTGTCTGTCTGTCCGAGGTTTTGCTTAGAAACTACTGGCACTAGAGAGCTGTAATTTTGTAGAGGTATGTATATTATTCACGCCCACAAAACGGTAGAATAAAATTTAAAAAAAACTTTTTTTAGGGTGTACGTAAGTAAGTGGGGATGATTTTTTTTATCTTCTACCCCATCGTGTGGGGTATCGTTGGATAGGCCTTTTAAAATGGTTTAAGGGTTTCTAAGACTATTTTTCGATTTAGGGACCTGTTTGCAAATTATTAAAGTTTAAAGTGCCAATTTTTGTTCGAGTAGGGCGTCCCCCCCCTCTCCTCTAAAAACTAAACTGTTGGCTTGAAAAACCTGGAATAATTCGTAATAATACTGCTTTTCATGAACTTTCAAGGAAAACTATAACGGTTAAGATAGACCACTTAGTTTAAGAGTAATAGTCATTTGACTCATCTATATATATAAAAATGAAACCCGTTTCGCGTTGTCACGGCATCACGTGTGAACGGCTGAACCGATTTCGATAATTCTTTTTTTTAAATGTTTGTGGAAGTCCAAGGATGGTTCTTACGGAAAAAAATATTAAGAAAATCTCTACGCTAAGGCGGTACGAAGTTCGCCGGGTCAGCTAGTGTATTATAAATTTTTTAACCAAAAAAATTCCTTAGAAGAAAATATGAAAAGTGACTTTAGATGAAGTAATTGCTTGCTTCTGAAATATATTGTTGTAACGACGGACAACTACGGAACCCTACACTGCGCGTCACACCAAGTGTGTGCACGACACACACTTGGTCAATTTATATCGTACATACATAATTCCACAAAATTACAGCTCTCTAGTGCCAATAGTTTCCAAGCAAAACCTCGGACGGACAGACAGACAGACCGACATGACGAAACTATAAGGCGACGACTTGTCATGACGACGCAACTCTAAAAAATTTATGTTGATATGATATGAAGTTTGGAGATGTATGAAGCACATTACACCGATTTGGTATCAGCCGATTCTTCATACTTTAGAATCGGGCATTCGGGTCCAATTATTGGCCAACTAAAAGTCGGTGGTCTGCGTCTAGGCTAAGTAGATTCATAATTGGAACATAATGAAGAGGTTTGAAACAAAAAATCGTTAAAACAATTTTATTTGGTACGTTTAATTATTGCTAAAGGTTCGGACAAACCAACGCGTGCAGCGATGGCAATGGCGATGGNTATCAGGGGGTGATTAGTGATCGATACTGATGCCAAAAATGCAATCAGTAAAATTTTTGTCTGTCTGTCTGTCTGTCTGTCTGTCTGTCTGTCTGTCTGTCTGTCTGTCTGTATGTTCCTTATAGAAACTAAAACTACTCGACGGATTTTAACGAAACTTGGTACAATTATTCTTCATACTCCTGGGCAGGTTATAGGATACTTAAGAATTCCCACGGGAACGGGAATTAGCGGGAAAATCCTTTTGTATGAAAAATCTAAACCGCTTAAGTTAGTCTCTTGAAATTTGGCATGCAGGTACCTTAGTAAACTAAAAGCTTAGTTACAACAGGATATTGCAAAATTCCCACGGGAACGGGAGTTAGCGGGAAAAAACATTTGTATGAAAAAATCTAAACCACGTAATATAGACCCCTGAAATTTGGCATGCAGGTACCTTAGTAAACTTAAAGCTTAGTTACAACAGGATATTGCAAAATTCCCACGGGAACGGGAGTTAGCGGGAAAAAAATTGTATGAAAAAATCTAAACCGCGTAAAATAGATGAAGGGGGTAAAACGGGATCCACGCGTACGAAGTCGCGGGCGGCCGCTAGTTTCAAATAAAAATACGCGGGAAATCGAAAATATTGCCATCAAAAATATACTTTTGAATTTTAGGGATATTCCTTGTTTTGCCCCTGTACCCTTCATATGTAATTAAATAAGCAATATTCTATTTTCTTTAAATAAAGTCCGGATTCAGGGAGCGCGACCATTCTTGTAGTGGTTAGTACTGTGATTTTGATAAGAGATGACGCTAGTTGTAATGAAAAGCTTCTTACATTAATTTGTCTTAATACGCTTAGCGTCAGTAGTATACTCTATCATTTTTTTCTTTAGGACACAGCGAGCGAATAATAAATACTGCGCATCGGATAAAATATTTATTTTACACATGAATTCATACTACTTTGGTCCTTAGACAAGTATGTTTATATCCGTTTTCTAATATACAAACTTTGCTTAGTTTGTGACTAGAGAGAGGTGCAGTGTAAATGTCTAAGGATATTTATTTATTTTTTATTTACCTGTTTTAGATGCTATCTTAAAGCTGAATAAACTCAGAAGACATAACAGGGCGACCCTGATGGATCCAAAACATACAGCGGTCGAAGGCGATGAGAGAGCCGACAGTCTAGCGAAACAAGAGTCAGAAGCGACACCTATTCGGCCTGACTCGATAGTACCGATAGTACACATGGCCACGAGGCAATACGTATCCAAGACGCAGAAGCAATGGGAAAGCAAAAACGGTACGAGACACTCCAATCATTCCTAGAGGGAAATACAGGGTCATGAAGAAAACTCAGATTCAGTGGAAATAATAGGCCAGCCCTAGAAATTACGGATGCGCTAATTAGGCATTATGCAACGAACCACATGCTCCACAAAATGGGCCTAACAACAGAACTCCGCTGTCTAACATGTGGAAAATATGCGGAGTCCATGGTAACACTTACTGTACCAATGCGACGCGCTAGAAAAAAAGTACATACCGTAGCAGTTTGTTGTGCCAGCGACTACATAAATTCTAAAATAATACAAATACTCACTTGCTTAACGATCAAAAAATAGTATTCATGGGTAAAATAAATATTTGCTTCCGATGAACAACCAATGTTATGTCCTGTAAAAATGTTTGAAATTGTATTTCTGTCTGTGTTGTACCTATAAATAAATAGAATAAAATTATTACCTAAACTTTCACATTCTTTCTAAAGAAAGGTCATAGATGGCGCTCTTTTAACATAATCATAATACTCTTTCTTGTTAATTTTTTATGAAAGTTAATAACAGATGGCGCTATCTTATCAGTACTCTGTGTTTGTTTTATTTATGAAAGTGAAAAACAGATGGCGCTATTTAAAAGCATCGTTGTCACTCTGTATGTTAGTTTTATGGAAGTAAATAATAGAGGGCGTTGAAGAACAAAAGAGCTAAAGAATACAAAGTAATTTTAATGATTTTAATCTATTTTTTGTTTTATTTCAGATGCTGACATACTGAAAACTTCAGTTTTCGCCGTGATCATCGTGTCCTGCATAAGAAAAATCCTCGTTTACTAAGTTTTGTAATTTTTACTCAAAATCATTAAATATTTAGTTTCAATTGAAATAAAAAAAGTTATAATTTCTTAGGTTGTTGTGCATTTTAGCAGTGTGATATTTAGTAAAAAAAAAGCTTGATTCTGAAAGAGATTTAATTAATTAGTTCTTGTTATTAATTAACAAACATTAAAATCGATACAAAGTTTAAAACTAGTTGAGCAATTTGTCATAGAATTTATAAATTGTTAGTGTTTCATAGTTTTTGCAAGTTGTAGTACCTACTTACATTTTAGTGTATTAAGATCAAGTACAATTTAAAATCATTCCTAATCAATTCATATTGTGATAGCTTTTAGTAGATTTAAAACACTGGAGCGAGTGATTAAGCTTTAAAATGATATTTTTCATTTTTATTATAATGCATCTTTAAACATTTTAAGCTTTGTTATGTAATCTTTTTAATTAGACCAAAAATTAAAACATTAAAAGGTTTTCAAATGCTATTTCCGTATTTTATGTAAATTAGATATAGTACCTACTAAATCAATAAGATATTTCTATGTAATAATTTAATATAAGTAAACTAAATATAAAAAATAGTTTAGAACCATTTCGAACACGCTATAAAATAGCATTTTGCACGATTTTAATCATTTTAATGACAAAAAAATAAAGATGGCGTTGTCATAGGCTTTTCAATAACTTGTCGATTGTTTTTTACGATAACAAAATTATAGAAATCTACTTTAAGGAATTAATTGTTAAAAAGTACGTAAAATGTGTTTTATTGATAGTGTAGGTATGTAGTAGACACGCAATTTTGGTATAAAAAGTAAATAATATACTTAAGAAGTTGCTAGAACTACGTCCTTAGAAAATCGAACACCATTTATGTGCCTGCAATGTGTAACAGATTTCGTCCACTAATGTAATTAAATGTAAATATTTTGAATAATAGAGCACCTTTCCAAATAAATAAATACTAAAAATTTTTTTTAGTTTTACTGTCTTGCTAATCAGTAAATATTGTGAATCCTACACAAACATCCGAGTCAATTTCAAATACACACTTACGAATAAGCTACTACTACTATAATAAGTTAATACGTTTTTAGTAGGTGGGTTTTCCCTTCTGGTAGCAGTCCCACATAACATACCCACCTAACTGCCCCCACGGCTGGATGCAATATTTGCATTTTCCTGACGATCATAAATTAAAACCTACTACCGCCAATTCTATACCATGAAATAGCCACCGCCACTAGAGTAGTTTAATTAAAAAAAGGTGTAGGAGGTTTTAATCGTTTAGTGTAAGGGATCTTTTTTCCGAATTTCCAACGAATGGATGTCAAATTGAGGATAACACAGGAACACAATTACACGATGAAACGTCAACTACATACAACTGTCATTAGTGTCAAAAAATTTACGCACCACATTCCACCGCACATGTTTTCGCACTTTCTTTGAGATATTTTCCCAAAACATAAATAATGGATAAAGATCCGCTCAGCGAAATAGTGGAGTTCCTCAAACCAGACTCTCGGATAGACTTGAAACACATTTCTATTGACCATTTAGTCGGATTGTCTGCGACGGAAGAAGGTGTATCGACGTTGTTAAAAAATGAGCAAGTTATTCTCAGTATCATTGAATTAACCAGCGATAAAGTGGACGAAATATCCAAGAATGCTTTGCTCGTGCTTGTGAACGTGTCTGCAAGCGTCACAGGCGCTACAGAACTGTTAAAATACAGGCCGAGTAACCACAAAAACATTCTCGAACTACTTGTCAGCTACGTTTTAGACCCTCAAAAGAAGGACGCAGACGCTGCTTGCATGATCTTATCCAACATAACCAGGCTGGAGGATGAGTTAGAAGTGTGCCTAGACTCATTTATACCGCATTTGAACGATATAATGAACGCTTTCGTAAATATTGATTACAATAAAAAAGGATGTAACTTACATTACCTTGCTCCTATGTTTAGCAATTTGAGTTGCAGTTACAGAATACGCAAATGGCTGACCGAAGAAAACCCACACATACCACTGCTCAAATTACTACCGTTTTGCAATTACGAGCTGTCGAACATCCGTAGGGGTGGTGCTATTGGCACGATAAGAAACCTCTCATTCGACACAGAACATCACGACTTTCTTTTAAACTCGGATTTAGATCTGCTCACGTACCTTTTAAACCCGTTGATGGGAAACGAAGATTATCCCGACCACGAAATGGACAAGTTACCGATAGCGCTGCAATATTTCCCCAAAGAGAAACGCAGAGAAAGAGATCCGGATATACGAAAGATGGTGTTAGAAACTCTAAATAAGTTATGTACTAAGAGAACAGGCCGAGAAATGCTAAGAGAAAACGGTGTATATTACGTTTTAAGGGAATATCATAAGTGGGAAAAAGACCCACATGCGTTGCTAGCGTGTGAAAATGTTGTCGATATATTAATTCAGAAGGAAGACGAGGTTGGCGCGGACGATTTATCTGCAGTAGAAGTCCCGGACGATATGAAAGAAAAGTTTGAGAAAATGGACAAAGAATACATAAATAATGTATAAATTTATTTACTACAAATATATTATTGTAGCTTACGTTTTTGTATTTATTCTTTACTTTTTGATTCAAGAGATGTCTAGTGACTGAGATAAATCAAATCAAATCAAAGGATTAAAAGTAAAAGGTTAATGTTATTATATTCACATTTATTTCAGAATAATATTCCTTAGTCAAAACACTTAAGCTTATGCTTAACTTAATTTAAATGTAATATAATTTTATCGACAAGTATTATTATGTTGCCATAATAGTACGAATATTTTATAGTTTACAACATTGCAAATATTCTAAGACATCTATAGTCCGGTCGCCGAGCACGTAGAATTTCGTCCAATGACCCCAAGCTACTCATCCTTATCGCTCGCGCGTTACATTGCTGGTATAGCTTGGGGTCATTGGACGAAATTCTACGTGCTCGGCGACCGGACTTTGAGATTATTAATAAATAATACATCAGTATGCATTACCTGTAAATGCGAAATTAAATGCTAATAAAATTATCATCGTTGAAAAAAATACAAAAATAATGCGAAGCTTGTTTTCCATTATCTTTTTTATATGGCTCTTAGTTTTTCAATCATTTAGTAAGTTTATAAGCAATAATAAAGAATATAAATTGTACCCACAAGTCTAATTTTAGAGCTTACGAAATATACAGGACGTTCCAAAAATAGTGTTTTTTAGAGATATGGCACTTGTAATATACATAATGTAATACAATTAGTAAGTACCTTATGTAAAATAATTTTGGATTTTAAAGATAGTTGGACTTTGGTAGACATGCCCGTTTTCATCATCAATCCCTAATTTTAAGTGACCCCTATGGTAACCCATAACAAGAATTTGGTTTTCATAGGGATCACTTAAAAATTAGGGATTGATGGTAAAAACGGGCATTAATTACTCAAAACTTACGAAAATGAATGCTTTAAAAATTAAAAGCATACAAGGTGACCCTATAGGTACATCTATAAAAATTCTTAACAATTTCACAGAAATCCTACATTGCACAAACATACAAAGCATTATAACTATAATAATGTCAAAAACCTGTATTTCCCTCGGATGACTACTATCTTTTTTTAGTTAAAAATCAACCTTAATTTGATATACTTTTAGCAACAAATTGACAACTGTCAAATTAATTTTGAAACTTACAAAAAGTAGGTTCATTTTATGATAGGTTGCTATATCTTCTGAAGCGATTTTTAACTTATAACCTAATGAAATAAATCTATTGAGAATATAAGTCATATCCTGCTGCACACCAAGCCAAACGAAATGCATCTTACATCGTTGAAATAGGTTGTCTTTTGCAACTTAAAAGTAATGTTGACTGTACACTATAAGGAAGAGAAATGGTGCTAAAATAGTACCTAGGATAGCACCATAGAACCATTTTATTTTGAAAGAATTTCCCAAACAATTCAAAACAAAAAAAATACGTCGCAGCTAAGTTCAATCAGCCAGTTGAATAATCAAGTCATTAGTGCTTACGAGTTGGCGCCTTTAACACTGGCGCCAATTGGCAAATGAGCAATAGGCCAGGACTGCTAACTGGCGCCAATATGAGAAATGGAACAGTGGCGTCAACTGGCAAAAGAGATGCGAAGATGTCAGCTCTCTTACATAATAAGCCCTCACGAGATAGCGCCTCGATAGTGGCGCCAAGCATTCGCAAGTGGCCAAACAAGTGCGAAAATGTTAGGTTTCTTACATAATTATTGCTCGCGAGTTGGCGCCTTCAACGAAAAACTCGATAGTGGCGCCAACTGGATTTTATCGACTGATTGAACCCGCTGCGACATTTTTCACCGGATAGCCAAGTCAGCAGAGCATTAAGTACGTCAAAATTGAATGATATTTTATAATATCTACTGTAATTCAATTAATTAAAAATACATGGGAAATTCTTCCAATAATTATTGTAAAAATTATAATGTAACAAAACTTAGTGGTAACTAAAGAACAGTCGAGCTTCTTATGTAATATTAAATTATATTATCACAACATTGTTCATTTAGTACAACAACCTAAAAACGGCTAAAAGTGAAACAAACATACAATCAAACACATAAAGAACAGTATACTGAGTAAAAATGTGAATGGAAGAAAATTTAACAGAAGAAACAAAATATAAGTTCAAATTCAACTCGGGGAATCCTTCGGCTTGACTATTTTTCTGATTTGCGAATATTATAAGACTACCAGAGATTGGAATACTTATTACACATAATAGAACATCAATATTTTAACACCTACACACCAATAATTTGAATTGAATCTAAACATCACTGTAGTAAAGCCCGATTACCAAGCACGTAGAATTTCGTCCAATGACCCCAAGCTACCCTCTCGCACACTCACGCGGCCGTCCATCGCACAGTCGCGACAGCAATATAATTACGCGTGAGCGATAAGGATGGGTAGCTTGGGGTCATTGGACGAGATTCTACGTGCTCGGCGACTATAGTCCCGAAATTATGGTAGGATAGACACCCAATAGAACATCAATATTATTGTAATTAAACATTAACACCATGCCCTAAAATGGCCTACACACCAATATTTTGAATTGAATCTAAACATTAAGATGACAGAAATATGTACAGATGTAGCGCATACATAAGTAAGTGCCTCAGGTATGGGATAGGGAGGGTTTTTGTGACGTCAATCGTCAGCGAGACTTCAGAACGCACCTCACCGCTAATCCACGCTAAATTTTGTCAGTGTGTGCGTGCGCGCCGCATACCTATTGGCGCGCTCACATACAAACCGCGCTCGGGCGTTTCTATGAAGATGACCTACTCATTTGTATTTACTCTGCTATCACCCCTCCGCTCCCATACCCGTAACGTCCGTTAATTCCCGTAACTCAATTATGTACTACACCTGTAATAAATATGTTGCATTGACCAAACGTAGCTTGTTTCACTTTTAGCCGTCGATTTGTAACCTAACCGTTACATTTACTGATCTTCCGGAGGCTTGTAGTTCTTAACTCCTTCCATACGGGCTTTCCTGCGTTCGGAGGGCGTAGCGCCTTTGATCTTAGTGATGATGTGAGCACCCTTCTTGGACGGATCGGGCTTGTAGCCGGTTGTGACCTCCTGGAGAAATAATTTTAAAGGGTTGGATTAATATTGGAGCAAAATTGTCACTGGCATTACGTACGCAGAACTGACGGCCGATGGGGCAGCAAGGTTCTGGAGTGGAGGCCACGTACCGGAAAACGCAGCGTGGGACGTCCACCCACAAGGTGGACCGACGACCTCATAAAGGTAGCGGGAAGGCGCTGGATGCAGGCCGCCACCAACCGGCCATTGTGGAAATCATTGGGGGAGGCCTATGTTCAGCAGTGGACGTCCAGTGGCTGAAATGATGATGATGATGAAAATTGTCACTGAAAAGCCACATACTCAGCATTGGTCTTACGTAGGCGCCTCGAGTAACAAGGAGGCTTACTACTGCATTAACTTTTTTAGAAGGGGCTTGGCTCTGACCATTATGGGGTGGTCACGATTTTAGCAGGAGGAAGAACCAGGATGCGGGCAGCGCAGGATCGTTCATTATGGAAAGCAAGGATGTTATGGATATGAAGTTTCGGTAATGGATACGGTTACGGATATTAGCATAATATTATACCTGTTTACGGTTACGGATAGTAAATCATTTCGGACTATCCGAAAGTTTCGGATAATTTCGGTAACGGATATTAGAATTTAAAAGGGTAAAATTCAAATAGCAAGGTTGCGCGACCCACATAACCACTTTATGGTCGCCACTCAAGAATTTTCCTGCCCCAACGGTCATCGCATGAGGTATGTGCCCCGTCCGCTGCTGCTCGATTTTAGCAGCGGGAAGAACTTGGATGCGGACAGGGCCGTTCATTATGGAAAGCCTTGGGGGAGGTCTTTGTCCAGCAGTGGACGTCATTTGGCTGAAACGAACGATGAACCACAGAATAATAATAAGTACAGAAGTTTTACTTCGCGAAGGTATTTAAAAAAATGTATGCTCAATGTCATTAACAATATGGTGTAATTTAGCCTGCCTCAAGAGTCAAGCACCATTTTGTTGACAAACGTCAGTGATCGGCACTGCGCCGAAGCTATAGGGCTGACTTCGGTAATATGATGTGACGTGAGGTGCCAAACTGCGGAAAATGGCGGAGGAAATACATGATTTAGCATGAATTATCATGAATAATATTAACTACTTATTTACCTCTCAGTGTCTTGAGGCAACTTAAAAAAGTACATTCTGTGTTTTTATTATTATTTAGGCAGTTAAATACTGCACAGTATTTAGTACACCATTTTCTTTATTTTCTTCCATCATATACAAGAATACGCGTGCGTGAGTCAATGTTCGCTCGTATGTGAGGCCTTGTCGAATAGTATCCTGTAGGTGGGCCATCGTGCGTGTTTTGTTTTCGATGTAAACTCGCGGAGATGAACAGGCCTGGTAATACAGACAATACTCACATCGTCCCAGTTCTCTTCTTCAGCGGAAGTGGACGGCAGCGAAGTCTGGACCTCCACGGCCGGCTTGGCGTCGTCATCGGTCACATATAGCTGTGCGTCCAGCAGGATGCGCTTCGGGCACGAGGATATGTGGAACTGAAGATAATGATAATAAATAAATATTAGATCATCGGTCCACCTAGTGGGAGGCCTGCCCAGGGTGCGTCTTTCGGCTCGTGGTCGCCATTCAAGAACTTTCCTGTCCCAGCGGCCATCAGCTATTAGTTTGATAGCCGGCCGGGAATCAAACCCGGGACCTCTCGGCATAGTAGGCCGTTTTACGATAAATGGCCGACAAATAAATTCGTAAAAATAATTATTTCCCAAATTCACGTGTAAACTCGAAAATGATTGAACCAATTGGTTATTATGGGCCATAGAACGAAGTTCACGCGGACATAGCCGCAGGCACAGCTAGTATATTATAATTCTTTATTTCTGTACCCATTTTCATACTAATATAAAATTCAGAGCAGTCGCCTGGCAAGCAAAAGGATGTGGGTTCAATTCCCATCTAAGAACCTAATTTCCAGCTTTATATTAGTTAAATTCGCATTTATTTAACATTCGCATGGCATCCAACTAATGTTATTGTATAAATTGAGTAATACTTAATAATAAATACAAATTAATGTCAATGCTACAAGAAATACTGATCAAACATTTCGTAACTATTATAAGCCTGCTTGAAAAAGGTAGCGTCACAAGTTGGAAAGCTGACCTCATAAAGGAGCCAGTGGTCGACATGTAGCTGAAATGAAGATGAAGAACAAGCGTGCTTGCTTTTAATTTGAATTTAAATAAGCTCAATGTTGATAAAGGTAGCAGGAAGGCGCTGAATGCAGGCCGCTACCAACCGGGCGATGTGGAAATCATTGGGGGAGGCCTATGTTCAGCAGTGGACGTCCTGTGGCTGAAATGATGACGATAATGAAGTGTGCATACCAACCTAACAACCTAAGGGTTGTCCTTAATAAGGCTGATGAAGAAATGCTTAGAAACGAAGTTCAGCTAAATGACATCTACTGCTGGACATAGGTCTCATCCCAAGGCTTTTCATAACGACCGGTCCTGCGCTGCCAGCATCCAGGTTCTTCCCGCGATCTTCACCAGATCGTCGGTCCACCTAGTAGGAGGCCTGCCCTACGTCTTTCGGCCCGTGGTAGCCACTCGAGAACTTTTCTACTCCAACGGCCATCATCTCTATGACTTAGGGGGCGTCCATAAATTACGTGAGGCTTTTAGGGGGGGGAGGGGGTCAAGGAATTTCCGAAATTCTTACGGGAACGGGAAATAGCGGGAAAATCCTTTTGTATGAAAAATCTAAACCGCTTAACTTAGACGCTTAAAATTTGGCATACCTTAGTAAACTTAAAGCTTAGTTACAACAGGATATTGAAAAATTCCCACGGGAACGAGAGTTAGCGGGAAAAAACATTTGTATGAAAAAATCTAAACCGCGTAAGATAGATGAAGGGGGTAAAACGGGATCCACGCGTACGAAGTTGCGGGCGGCCGCTAGTTATAATATAAGTAGAACATTGATACGTACATCCAACTCCACGTCGTTGACCACGTGCGTGGAATCGAACGGGCAGATGACCTTATTGCAGTTGGGGTGCTGCTTCCTACACTTCTGGAGGTGGATGTGCATCCGATAGTGCTCGACCTGGTGAGCCTTGTTGTATGGACAGGTGATCATCTGGTTGGGGGACGGGGCCGCCATGCTGTTGGGAAAATAATTCAAATTAAATCTTTTATTAATTACTTAAGCTCTATATCTCAATTTATATTAGGAGAAATCCTGAGATTTCAGGAATTTTAGACTCTTCTAAGGATTGCGGCCGAAAATCTCAGGATATTTGGAATTTGTAATGAAATAGGTTTAACTTTCTCCCTAATTGAGGTATTTTTTTACAATAATTAAAATCAACACTTATTTATTCCCATTAGGATTTTAAGCAGTGTATAAAAAAAAACAATAAAAATGCGACTTTTTGAAATTGCTCAGTACGTTTTAGAGAAAATTCTCAAACTGCAACAAAATCTCAGGGTTTTGTATTTTTCATCCAGGGTAACCCTATTTCCAGGATACTTGACCACGTCTCAAATATAGCTTGTCTACCACCACTTTGGGACAAGATTGCTGGTGCTAAGAAGAAGTGGTAGAAGAAACTCAAACTAATTATTAACACAATTCACAAAAGGTGGGTAGTTGACACAACTAATCAATAGACACACCTTTAGAGTAGGCGCACACCGTTGATTTTTCGTCAGACGATAGTTTAGTCGGGCAGTTGATCAGTATGGGAGTGCCCACACTACGCCGATTCGATTTGGCCGATTCTTCATACAAATTAAAATCGGGCCCAACTATCGACCGACGAAAAATCAACGGTGTGCGCCTACTCTTAGTCTATAATATAGACTAGTCAATAATATAGACTACCTACTTAAAGTCTACCTATCAAAACTAATATTATAAAGCTGAAGAGTTTGTTTGAATACGCTAATCTCAGGAATTACTGGTCCGATTTGGAAAATGCTTTGTGTTGGATACCCCATTTATCAAGGAAGGCTTTAGGCTATAAACAACACCCTACAGCCAATAGGGGCGGGGCAGTAAAGAAAAATGATACAAAAACGGCAATATTTAAACTATTTTTTTATGTTTGAAGTTACAGGCTCAGCTAGTTTTCAAGAAATGTAAAACTAAGGTAGATTTCAAGGTAAAATGAAACTATTTCAAAGAATTATTGGGCAAACATAGCAAAAATCAAAATTTATAAAAACGGGCGTTGGCTACGATATATCATACGAGACAGGAATAAAAAGCTATAAATAATATTACTATATGTACACATGTAGATTTTAAAAACATGTAGGTTTTAAACACTATTAAAACAATTTATTTGAATTGATAGACTACCTTAAAATTTTATTTGAAAACACCCTATAGTTTTTTTTTTTCAAAGAACCTTTAATGTTTGTTCAATTCAAATATCCAAGTAATTAAAACTTGTTACTGTAAGAAAACACAAATGTGGAAAAACTAGCGTTGATTATCGAGTAGAAAGCCGCCTTATGGCAAATAACTGACTTGGCGGGTACATTTTCGTTACACAAATTTTGCAGTAAAAAAGGTAAAATCAAAGTTGTAACTCTGCCAAAATGATACATTATGGCAGTAAGAAACGCAGTATATCCATAAAATCTGCATTTTCTTGGTGGAAAAATCAGAAATATCTACAAAACGTGTTCATAGAACTGCTGGAATTTAAAAGATGAGATGAAGCTGAAATCGGTGTAAGAAGTGTTAAAAACTCAAACGGTACTTACATTAGATATTTTAGTTTCAACTCCGGTGATGTAGATTGATTTTATTGGCAATAATTCTGTGCAGCAAACGCAAAATTCAAGTTTGCAAAGTCAAAAAGAGAGGAATGAAAGAATGAAAAACTTTGACGTGATTTGCGATTTGCGACTTTTTTTATACGAATTTATCAAAGGAATACAAAAATATACAGCATTTTATTTCAAAATTTCTGCGAATGAAGGTGTTGTTTTACGTTTTCACTTAATTAGACTCATTTTAATCAAGCAAATTAAAAAATACCCTTTAGAAAATGAAAGATTTCGAGATTTATGAGAATTCCTGTATTATTTTTGGTAGTGGCGATGAGTTACAAAATGTTGTAAGTACTATACTATTAAATTTCTTTGCCATTTAAGAAATCAATTTGTCAGTTAGCTTATTTCCTGTTGTCACTGTCATTGTCATCAAACTAAAGTTTTCGCTTTTTCGTGGCTTTTTCTTCAGCTTTTTGCTGTGTCTGTAAAATTTTTATTGGTTTGAAAACGTGTTAGGTTAATAATTCTAGGAAATATTTGACTTTCGCTATACAAAAATGGATGAAGTATTCCAAGATCCTGTTCATTTTTCTAAAGGAATAAACCTAAGGTAAATAAAGAAAATGTTAAAAGTTGAAATACTCTTCAAAGTTCTTTGGCCAGTTTAAAAATCATAAAAATATTAATAACTATCTACTTAGGTGTAAATGTGCTAGACTATTTGGTTCTGTAATTCCATGCATGATACAATAAATTTGATTTTAGGCCATCAGTCAGGCTTAACTCTTGAAAACAATGATAATTTCAAAGAATTTATTAACAGCTAACCTCTGCCTGCTGGCCTGCGTAAATTTCAGTTTTTTTACAGAAAGACCAACTTACTTGGAACTTGTTTTAATTTATTTTAAATGCAGGCACGGATCTAGGGGGCTAACTGGGGCCCCTGAACTGACCTGGGCGGCAGCCTAAGTGGGGCGCTAATAGAAAGGAGGCCCCCTTCATCAAGTTTTTTAATTTTTTTAGGCATCTCATACACTAGAAGGGCCATAATATTTTTTTGCCACAGTCAGAAAAAAACCATTCATACATATTTAATTTATACATACATTACTGTAGAAATTATATCTACATTATTGTGATGATTATAATATTTTTGTTTGTATTATTGTCATTCCACCAGCTCGCACTAAGCGTTTCGATAACTCTTTTATAATGCGAACAGCTAGGGAATGGAATTCGCTGCCTGCTGCTGTCTTTCCTGAACACTATAATCCGGGCCTTTTCAAGGCGAAACTGAATAGGCACATACAGGGCAGATATGTACCATCCTGGACTGCATCTCACTTAACACCAGATGCAATTGCGGTCAAATACCTGCCTTGTCATGCATAAAAAAAACATAAACAAAACCTTATGATTGTTACAGTGAACTCATGACGTCAGCGACAGAGTTCCATATCGATATGGACTTCAAAAAGAAGCACGATGAGTTGACCGATGATCTTTGTCCTAACTTTGATGATGACGATGATGATGATGGGTGAGTAATAACTAGATAACTAGCTTTTGCTTATTTTATACTTCCTTATGAACTAAAGTGTGTTGAACAGTAGTCGGAATGATGTTTAGTGTGGAAATATGATGTGTCTTTTTTTTAGTAAGAGGGTTAGTACATAGATAATTAGATATCATTGGGTAAATCTTAGCTATGACTAATCATGCATATATGAAAACAAAGCAACATTCGCAATCAGAATTTTTTATGAAACAATATGACAAATGTATGTACTGTATATTATGTAAATTTACTGTTGATAATTATCCGATAATTATCGAATAATTATCATGAAGCGTAATTATTAGAGATGAAACGGATAGTTTTTTGGCCGGATACCAGATATCCGGTGAGCTGCTAGGCCGGATAACCGGATATCCGGCGGCCAGATAGTTGGCCCGTTGTCTCATTGCATGTCGTGTCGAGTTTAGCGCCGCACAGCAGGTGCTTCGAACTCGATCAGTGGGTCTAGTAGACTAGAGAAGTCGAAAATCGAATCCGTCCGAAAGAATGTCAGATTTTGCCACTTGTCTAGGGGGCAGATCAATTCGGGCGATTTCGGTTGCCAACGTGAGTGTGTGATTGAATAGCGAAAATTAAATTATTTTTACTTGCTGCGTAATCTGACTGAACTGCATCATGTTATCAGACTATCAGTGAAAGAAAGATCGCCAATTTTAATTAGCAATATTTCGACATTTCGTGAATAGCCCAGAAAAAGAAAATTTTGTTTTTTGAAAGGCCTTAATATGGCTTTTTTTGTAACTTTTTGGACTTTAAATAAAAGCCGTCATTATTATAAGCCATTTTATTGATATTTACCTCAAAGATTAATGTATTTCATTTTATTATAGGAAATTGTCGTAGTTTTTTAATATCCGGTATCCGGCCGGATAGTGAGTTACTATCCGGTATCCGGCCGCATAGTAAATTAAGGCCGGATATTCGGCCTACCGGATAGTTACCGGATATCCGTTTCATCTCTAGTAATTATCTTGATATATCAAACCCATTGACATTATAACCAGCTTTTCGTGCAGGGATAACATAGAAGAAGTGTTAAAGAACATAGAAGAGTCGACGGACAAACTCATGCTGTCGTCTCCGGAGTATTTGTCCTTCAAGGAACTCTCTGCCAAGATGATTGATTGCATTCCCAGTGGGGAAGTGAAGATTCTAATCATTGAAGAAGGTATGTGGGTTCACTTACTTGACTTATGCCCGTTTTCACCATCAATCCCTAATTTTTAAGTGACCCCTATGGTAACAAATAATAGGAATTTTGTTTACATAGGGGTCACTTAAAAATTAGGGATCGATGGTGAAAACGGGAATTAATGTCCTATGTCCCCTAGGTGGGGCAGAGGGCGTCCACAACAGTCCTCCATCGCGTTCGGTATTAAGATACAGGGCGAAAGGCGAGTATTGCCGAAAACAGAATCCCGTCACTAGGGAGGATACCCGGAAAAAACCGAGCGAGTCCAGAAACTCTGAGCTGGTAGCTCCACCACCAGACTAGGGTACAGCAGGTTAATCACCCATTTGCCCGAAAATACTCGATTAACGAAACGTACATGTGGCTAATAAAGGGTAAATTAAATCTTTAGGACGCTAACTACTAGGTGTACTAAGTATGTACTGTCAAAGCTTAATTACATGTGACATTGGGGGAATCTTGGATTCCAAAACTTAAATTATTACCATTTAAAATAGAAGAGTATTGGACATTTCATAAGTTAAAGGCATACTATCCAGTGCCCTCTTAGGGTGTCTTCACGCGAGCGATTTCGAGGCGCCATCGTTTGATAGCAGCGCACGATTCTTTAGCGCGTACCTATTAGTGTCCGACCGAATATGGATTTTCAGCCGAAAACGGAAACGAAAACGAAGCTTCGGCTGCAGTCTCATTTTCGGCCGAAAACGAAAACGAAAACGAAAACGAAAATGACCTTCAACTCTCAAATTTCAATCTGCAATTATGTAAAAACTTTGAAAACCGTTAATGTTTTGACCAAAAACATAATGATGTTTGACAGTTGTTTTTGATAAGGATTGATTAAAGAAAACTGGCATTAAAACAAAAAGTTGAATTTTATGAGTTCTTAATAGAATATTATTTCCGGTGTATATTGAAATATTGGGAAGTGAAGAAGAAATAAAGGGTGCCCAGTGGGAATTTTTCAACTTCAAAAATGATTCATACAAATAAATTAATGATCTTTTATTATTTATTACTAATGCAAACTGGAGTTTAACAATGCGGATTTTTTTTTATAGGCAATGTCTTTTAAATGATGCCCGTTTTACTATAGGTACTCTCACAGCTGGACCCTTACATTCGCAATGCTAATGCGAATGCGAGAGCAAATCGCGCTAATAATTTTCCTGCAACTTCACGGCGGATATTTTCTTACAGAACCTGAATTATTTAAGGATTGTTTTGCTGTAAACTTTTGACTTGAGATATCCCCACACGAAAAATTCGCATGGTGTGAGATCAGATGACAGAGGCGGCTAGAAAAAATAGTCCTCAGTGTCTCCATCGAGGTACTCTCCGTGTGTGGTGAGACACCTTCTTGCTGTGAAAACTCTTTGGTTTTATTTGTATTCAATTTTGAACTTGGAAAATTTACAATGTAACCTCACTTCAAAACTTCACAAGATTTTGACAATACCGCGTCCGTTAAAGTCTGATTGGAACCATGAGTGCATCAGATTCACTCCCGAAGATATCGGAACGATAAACGTCACCATCTTATTCACGTATTTCTGATATTCGGTTTGGCCGAAGCTTCGGCTGGTTTTTGGCCGAAAACGAAAATATGGCCGAATGTCCATTTTTTGGCCGAAAATGGCCGAAAACGAAAACGAATATTCGGTCGGTCACTAGTACCTATTTTCTGCGACGTGCACGCTGCGATTCAAACTGCGCACAGTGATTCGAGTAGAACAAGCTAGCTGGACAATATTATTTTTTACTTTAATGTGTTTAATACACGCATTACTTACTTTATTGTGCAATTTAAGATTAATTAGGCTTGTTATTATAATTATTATAGGTAGGTCTGAAAAAAAATTTTTTTTTGGTAATAAAATATTTATTTCCTAAAATCAAGAGAAACAGACTAAAAAGGAAAGAAGAAACTAACTTTACAGTATAATAATAATTGGTCTTATGGAGAATTTAATGAAAATCAATTTTTCGATATAAACATTTTTGCGATTTATATGGAACAAAGAATCTCAGTTTTTTTTAATTTAGTGGGTAGATTGGGACAACATTAATGACTTGTCAAGTTGCTGTGGCCAGCAGACATTTGCGCTGCAGCTTCAGCAGCCAATATCAGTTCTCAAGTACTTCTTGAGGAAATGAGGTCTAAAAGTCTTCTTCTTTTCGTCTTTTTGCTGGACTCGTCGAACTCCTTGAGTGGTCGTCCAGGTGTAGAATCTTTCGACGTGGAAGACTGAACTTTATGAACAGAAACATGTAACACTATGGCTCCGGGAATCCACTCAGTTTTGTTTTTCATGAAGCGTTCCCTGTTTTGCCGTATTTCGTCCATTGAAATGAAATTGAAATGCGACTGATGGTATTCTTCAACTCTCTCAGCGAATTTTCGTGATCCCAATACATCACATTTTGAGAATATAAATTAAAAATCATGCTATTCTGGACACTTTTTCAATGTTTTAATCATTAATCAAAAAACTTGATTTTTTATTAATCTGAAAAAATAAAATTGTTGTGCAAAAGTGTGCAAACTGAAACTGGTATATTATTTGAATACTAGAGAGTTACAGCTACAATATAATATAAATTCCAGACTGGGGTCAAGTGGGGGCATACAACTTCTAGTCTTCCAAACATAAAATTTTGAGAAAAATATAAAGGTCAACATTTCGCCATACTTTTTAAAACTATGTGCATTATTATGCACCTTATTGTACAGAAAAACCCTTATCTTCAAAATCCATCACACAAATATTTGGTCACCATAGTAAAAAATAATGTCAGGTGTTGTCGAAAGTCGAGCAAAATTAGGAATTAAAAATTACACTATCCTCATATCCTCACTTACCATGTTAATTGCTCACGACTAGGTAATTAACAAAGTCAAAAAATGTGGAATTCTTAATGTCTGGGATGTTGTTTATCGTTTTTTATAAACGATAATCAGAAATTCAACAATGACTTTTGTCCAGCTAGCTTGTTCTACACGAATCACAGTGCTGCGTCGCGAGCCGGCAGCAAGCACGCCTAGGAAATAATTCGCTCGTGTGTGCGCCCTTATGTGCTCATCAATAGTTTAGATTAATCTATTGTCTTCAGGTACGGGTCCCTTAGTGCCAGTAGACGCCCAAGTGACGATCCATTACGCAGCTTACTGGGAGAAGACCAAGATTCCCTTCGACTCAACACTCACTATGAACTCTGGTGCACCGTTGGTAAGTGTAGTTATAGGCCGATGGTGGAAGCGAGCTTTATCAGAAATCCTCAATCACGGAGGAACTGGCTATCCTAACCTCTAACTGCCGTAACACAACAATGCTGTTAACATTGTTGTTATGGCGACAGACTTAGGTAAGATGGTGGTAGCTAGCCGGGCGGACTTAGAACAAGCCCTACCACCAACCAAACCGAACAGAAAATCTGCCCCCACTGGGAATCGAACCCGGGACCTCTGCGTCTGAAGCAGGTGGTCTTACCACTAGACCACAGAGGCGGTTAAACCTCGCTGGAATGTGACTCTCCCTCGCACTCACCCGCACACCTCCCCGCGCTCGCTCTGTCCTTAACAGAGCGGCGATGTGACGTCACGGCCGCCAGATGCGTAGTTTACTCGGTCGGTTTGTATACTTTTATGTGACATGTACATATTTATGAAAATTCTTTTGCTTTGAATAGTTCACTTATCGAGGAAGGCATAGGTTTGACGTGAATGACGTTCACTGCTGGACAAAGCCCTCCCCTAAGTTTTTCCACAACCACCGGTCCTGCGACCTGTATCAAGGCACCTCTCACAACCCACACCTGTGTGCTTACCATAGGTGTGCTCGCTAGCGACTGCGTAAAAAATTGGCATTAAATGTATGACATATTGTGCAGCGTCCCTAGCGGCTACTTTCAAGAAATAAAATCTTCATAGATTTTTTGACGTACTCGTTTTTACTCATGGTAAGCACACAGATCGTCGGTCTACCTACACTACGCCCACACTACGTCTTCCGAGGGCACCTAGTCTATACCTACAAACCAATATTTTTTTGACTCTGACTTTTATTCCAGAAAATCCGCCTCGGCTCTGGCCGCTGCCTCCCAGGCCTCGAAATAGGCTTAACAACAGTGCGGGGCCCCACCGCCCGCTTCCACTTGCTAGTGGAGCCGCGTTTAGCTTGGGGCCCGCGGGGCGCGCTGCCCCGCATCCGCCCTGAGCCGGCCCTGTTCGTCATCTCGTTGTACGCTGTGAGGGACGTGCACGCTGCTGCGAGGTTAGTTCTTAAGATTACTGTGTATTTAGGACCAGAACTCATGTTTTTAAGTTTTTTAACACTCAGAATTACATAAAAGGTATGTGTACACATTGTAGATAGGCTAGAGATATCATCATCAACAACAGGTCATATTTTAGTCTATCCCATTGGGAAGAATGGGTGAGGTCCTCCGTTTTTACGACTTCCATGGGTAGAATGGGAGTTTCTAGCGACACGGGAAGAGTGGGAGTCTGTTAGAACGCCATGGCCTTGTGCTACGAGCGACTCTCTCGATTCGGATGTTCTAAGTATTCTTAGATGAGATCTTACACTATGAAGACTATGTCGTCAAGAAATAGACGTACACGCTGCTGCGAGGTCAGTTCATAATGGATATTTATTAGGTCTTAAGGTAAGTGGATCCATTGTACATAGGCAAGACGTCATCATCAGGTCATTTAGTCTCCATTTTAGAGGCAAATGGCGGATACACCTATATTTCCCACGCTGCGCTGGCTAGACGGGTTGACAGTTGTAATTACGAAACCTCTTTGCTCCAGCTTTAGTTACTTCTCTCCGCGACCTGACCACTTTTGTTTAGGGGTTTTGACTGCTGATGTTTCTTCATTAGATGCTTCTTACAACATCTATGGTAAGAGTAGGAGTCTTTAACTATAAGAACACCATGGTATTGTATCACAAGCGAGACTCTCGACTCGGAGACTAGGTAGAATTCTCACATTGCAGCACACATTGTGTGAAGTCTGTGGTGGATCGCCCCTGGTGCCATCCTATGCTACGCCGCTACTGGTGTACCGATAACACTCAAACATTAGCGGAAGAATGATGGGGCGCGTCTTTGTGTATGAAACGATCGATATGTGGATCAATTCTATCTAGATGTCATCACCATTATCAAACGAGCCTAATCCCACCTCTTTCCCACCACTGAAACTCCTGTATTAGTCACGATCTAGGAGGCTTCATCTACACCTTGGCCTCCAATGAAACTCAACTAGTGATTGTTGAGTCGTCCCAAGAGTAAGCTTCATCATCATAACTTCAGCTATAGGACGTCCACTGCTGAACATAGGTCTTCCCCAATGATTTCCACAATGATCGGTCGGTAGCGGCCTGCATCCAGCGCCTTCCTGTTACCTTTATGACGTCGTCGGTCCACTGGGTGGACGTTCTACGCTGCGCTTTTCGGTCCACTCCAGAACCTTACTGCCCCATCGGCAGTCAGTTCTGCGTGCTATGTGACCTGCCCATTGCGACTTCAGGCTATGTCAGGTCAGGTATTTATACTTACTTTTTTTGGTTTTTGTTGCAGATTCAACGACCTACCAATGGAAGAACAGAAAAAATTCGAAGTGACCGCCAAAACAGTGTCCTCCCTCCATGCTCAAGCTAAAGAGTTATTCGCGAAGAAAAGGTACAAAGAAGCGATCAAAAACTATCAGCAATCCATGTCTGTACTGAGGCTTTCTAGGCCAAAAGACGAAAATGAAGAGGCAGAGATTAAACAGTTCAAAATCAGCGTATACACCAACCTATGTGTGTGTTACTGCAAGATTAAGAAGCCAAAATACGTTTTCATAATGTGTGACAATTTAGATAGAATAAGTAACCTTGATAATCATTGCAAGGCTTTATTTTATTGCGGTCGTGCACATGAGCTGCTAAATAAACACGAATTAGCCATCAAATATTACAAAAAGGCCCTAAAATTAGAGCCGAAGAACAAAGAAATAGGGAAAGCACTGGCCGCTATTGATGACTACGTAAAAAAATCGGCCGAAAAAGAAAAAGAGCTCTGGCAAAACGCCTTCAGGGCGGCGCCGAAAAAAGAAAAAGTCACGTTTGACGTCGATGAGGACTTCCAAAATGGCGTCCGCGAGATGTGTCAAGATTTGGCGGGAAGGACGGAATATGCTAAGTTTGATCTACCCACGGGTTTGACGAAGAATGAAATTGATTGCATTCAAAGCTTAGCTAGTGATTTTGAAAGTCTGTTGGTTCAAATCGACGGAGAAGGCAAGAAAAACAAGGTTTCTATTATCAAGAAACAGTTTTAAGGTTGTTTTTATTATGAATTGTACAGTTAACGTTAAAAACGCTTATTCTATTAGGTATTTTTAGTGTCTATCGCTATAAACGGATTTACATAACTATTAAGTACATTAGAATATGTATTTCTTATAAATAAATGTACTAGTAGTAAATGGTCAATTAGATTAGCCAACAAATGGAGCGATACGAGGCTATTGGTTGTATTTAATACTTTAATTAGCAATATTAGTACAAAGTCCGATCGCCGAGCACGTATAATTTCGTTCAATGACCCCAAGCTACCCATCCTTATCACTCGCACGTAATTATAATATTGTGTCACGACTGTGCGACGGGCGACCGCAGTGAGTGTGCGAGCGCGACAGCAATATAATTATGCACGAGCGATAAGGATGGGTAGCTTGGGGTCATTGGACGCAATTTTCCGTGCTCGGCGACCGGACTAGTAGTGAAAATCTATAAAAACAAATGTGTTTTAAGTTTTATATGTAAGTTTTACACTATCTTAAATAAGTAGTTAGAAATGTGCTTACAACCCGGTTGAGTTAACAGGTGCGCTGGCTGCCGTGACGTCACATCGACGCTGTGGTACGGACAGAGGAAGAAGCATTCCAGCGAGTCTCTCGATCGGGTTGTAAAATAGTGATATTACTTTGTTATGAAAATTGTACTTATTTTTTACTGTTTTATAGTTTTTATAATGACGAAACGTCCTTATTTTTACTCAAGTGCCATACTTTTTTATGGGACAATATTATTTGATCCTCTAAAAACTAATTGATCTTTTTTGTATGTGCACTTTTAAAAATAAATGATGTATTTTATTATATTTTATCTTTATATTAATTATTGGGTCTATATTAGTTGATCTACTGATAAACTATGAATGATCTTCATTTAAGGTAACATAATATTTATGTTTAACATACTCTTTTAATATTTGGTAAACAAAAATAATATTTGATCCTCTTTTTTAGTTATTGATCTTTAATTTTGTTAATTTGATGATATTTATATCAAGTTTGCCTTTTAATATTGATCACCTAATAAATACATTTCGATCTATGTATAACTTAACTTTAAAATATATTTGATCTAACTAAAAATATTATTGGTTAATATTTTTAATTAAAAAATATCTTTTAATTTACGCGGTACTTTGTGGTTGAGTGACAATCGTCCGTCATTGGTATATAGACAAAAAATAATTTATACAAATCGAATTATTTAAAAAAGTATCACAATATTGAATATTTGGTGCTCATTTCTTTTATTTTTGAGGACCAACAAGTAACGATCAGATATAATTTTTACATCTCAATAATTTTTTGCGTAGTTCAAAAGAGATTAAAATATCGATCGATTTCATTTATTTTGTGTCTCAAAGAAAGAGGATCAATCATTAAAATAGATGACCATTTAGATTTTTTTAATTGCCGTTTTTGCTAATTTAAAAAGATCATTTAAATACATGCCCTTTTTTATTCCACTATGTAAGTTAACTTACGAATAAATAAAACGCTTTTGATTACTTGTTTGGTTTCATTTTAGTTACCTAGAAACCTAGATTCAATGATCCTAGAATTAGAACGTAGTAAGTAGTACATTCTGGTTGAAGAATTATAGAAAGATAATTTCTAGCCTTCTACAAATTAAGTTAAAAACGTTTTAGACAAAAAATATGGTGTGTGTTTATCCAAAACGTGGATAGGTGTTCAATATTAGTTATTTTATTTCTTTCAATATTTTAACCCTTATTCAAATGCGAGCTGGTATGCATTTTTTTTACAAAGTTGGAGTGGATTTTGGGTAATTGTGGGTCACTTATTTCATATTTTTGATCAAAATTAATAAAAAAATAGGGGAAGGGGTAGTTTTTTGGGTGGTAAATAATTTACCATTATCCATTCATGACTACCAATTATTAAAGGCATGTATTTAAATGATCTTTTTAAATTAGCAAAAACGGCAAATAAAAAAATCTAAATGGTCATCTATTTTAATGATTGATCCTCTTTCTTTGAGACATAAAATAAATGAAATCGATCGATATTTTAACCTCTTTTGAACTACGCAAAAAAAAATTGAGATGTAAAAATTATATCTGATCGTTACTTGTTGGTCCTCAAAAATATAAGAAATGAGCACCAAAATATTCAATATTGTGATACTTTTTTAAATAATTTGATTTGTGTAAATTATTTTTTATCTATATCAAATAATCTTCATAATAATTATGTTATGGTACTTATTTTTATTAATTTGTAGTCAAAGGATGGAAACTATTTAAAGGCACTTGATGTTTAAAGATTTTTTTTTATTAAAAAAGCATACTTAACACGTTCACACTGCGTTATTGGGTCAAATTGACCTTAGGTGCTGGATGCGTTGGTGCGGGATGATATATTCGGTCTTTTCAGTAGTACGAAAGATAAATATTGTTTTGCAATTGTTTCGTCAAACACAGTAAATATTTGGAAAAAAAAACTTATCAGGGCCTTACGACCCGATGTCGCACTAAAAGTAAACAAATATCGTTTAGTGTTTTTATCGGGTCTAATCGACCCATTGACAGATGACTTTATGGTCACTGATCACGGTCGAGATCGGTATACTAAGAGAAAATCAACCTTGCGATTTGAAAAAAAATAAAAAGGTAAAAATTATGATGTCGGGTTCAGGGATGTCAGAAGTAAGAAATTATTTTACATCGCGCCTCTAGTCCCTAACTAAGCAAAGCTTGTAATTGAAAACATGGTAATGTACCATTCTGCTTGCTTATTGGCCGCTAAGCCCTTGGCCAACTCAGTAACCAATGACGGACGATTGTCACTCAACCACAAAGTACCGCGTAAATTAAAAGATATTTTTTAATTAAAAATATTAACCAATAATATTTTTTGTTAGATCAAATATATTTTAAAGTTAAGTTATACGTAGATCGAAATGTATTTATTAGGTGATCAATATTAAAAGGCAAATTTGATATAAAAATCAACAAATTAACAAAATTAAAGATCAATAACTAGAAAGAAAGAAAGAAAGAAAGAAAGAAACATTTATTGCCATGGACATCACAGAAGACAAAAGATGTAAATAATAGAAAAAAAAAAGTAAATAAGACATAGGTGACATAAAATAAAACATACAATGAAAGTGAAAGTAAAACTGAGCAGTGCCACCCTGTCGCACAGCGATGTCCATCGCAATGGGACCCCACTCAGCATATGCCATGGCCCCCGGTGAGGGAGGCCACGACGCTGGTTTTCAGTGTGCCCCATGCCGAGTGGGAGTCACGGACACTAACCTATACTGACTAAAAAAGAGGATCAAATATTATTTTTGTTTACCAAATATTAAAAGAGTATATTAAACATGAATATTATGTTACCTTTAATGAAGATCATTCATAATTTATCCGTAGATCAACTAATATAGACCCAATAATTAATATACAGATAAAATAAAATAAAAAACATCATTTATTTTTAAAAGTGCACATACAAAAAAGATCAATTAGTTTTTAGAGGATCAAATAATATTGTCCCATTATTAAATGTTGGTGGTAAAATAGTTACCATTGTCCATCTTGGTTTGTTTTTGGTTCTTGACTAGTGACTTCCTCTTGGCTCTACCTATATTTTATTAAATATTTTGGGAATGAAAAATTTTTATTGTTTTTATAAAAAATATATTTGTTAATATTAGTTATTATGCTTACAATTATTATTCTTACCTTGAGTCTGAAACTAACAATTCACTAATTACGTAACGTCAAAACGTTAATATAAAAAAACTTAAAATTTCTCCAAATATTTATTTAGTTTTATTTGTGCACATACAAAAAACAACAGTTTTTTTTATATATCATCAAACTTTCATCATGACGGGATCGGACAGTGGTAAACTATTTACCACTTCTTTAAAATGTCTAAATTATATGAATAAATCAATTGCAGACGCTGCCTATAAGTGAGATTATACAATAAATGTTATAGTTTAAGAATTTGAATCGAAAAAACACTTATCAGAATTTTCGTTAAACAAAGTTTCAAAAATACCAAAAACGCGCGCTAAAAACTTGAATTTTTTCACAACAAAACCGTTTGGTTGACTTTGACATTACCTGACAGTGACAAATGACGTTGAAAAGTTGTAAAATGTAAAAAAAAATATTTAAAAATATAAATAAGTGACCACAATATCTTTAAGTATTACCATATCGAATATTAGGATCCTTTTTTAAAAGTAAACGAAGTGGTAATATATCTACCTTTATTTGAATAAGGGTTAAAGTTTATTGTGATGATTGTGAGCTGTGTGTAGCTGTGATTGTGACCATTCAACACAACCAAATTTTTTGAGAGTGCGAGAAACGGAACGTTATTTTCGTTTCATTTTTCATAGACTTAAAAAAATATGTATCATATCAAAAACTATAAGAGTAATTATAATTTAAATTGAATTAATTTTAACGTGTATTATGTAAATTATTAAGTTAAAATATTTTCGAAAAGAAATTAAATAACATTTGACAGCTTACACGTGGCATACACTTTCGTTGTGAAAACGAAACGTTGCTGTCAACGTCAAATTCTTCTGACGTGTTTCTTTAGCACTGCTTTTCGAAATCGTAAGCGAAATAAATCGCTCTAATATTATTATCAATACAGATAGACGATAAGCTAACACACAAGACCACGTATTTGACTTACATTCGCAGGTAATAATCGATTTTCCACACTTTTCCATACTATTGAGTGAATAAAAGTAAAGTTGTTTAAAAGTGACTGTAATAACTTTTCCACGGTAAATTTGCATGTAAAAGCAGTTTTTAATAAGTCTTTCAATCATAGCCGACGTGTCCAAAGCGTGTTTGTGTTATATGAAGTTGGTTAATCCGTGCTTTCAGGTGAAAATGTTACGTCTTATTTTTCTTACTGCTGTGCTACAATGCGCTATAGCGCAGCAATATCAACAGAAAGTGGCCCCTGGAGTGCCTCCACAGAACTATCAGGTACCTATCCCTATTTTATTCTACTTAAAATCCCCATTTTCGTACTAAAACTTTACCAAAATTGCCAAAATTTGTAACAAGTTTCACTTCACCGTCTGGAATCTGTTTTAATCAGCTTTCTGCTAATTCCTGAAGTTACTTAATTAATCATCTTATGTAGTCTTCATATGTGTTTATTTCAAAATATTGGAAGTTCAAGGCCAAAATATGGTAATTTATTTCAATACTAGTTTCATATCTTGTTGACTTCCGAACTAAGTTTGTCTCTTTTTCAGAACTATCAACAGCCACCACCACCTCCTCCCCCTCAACAAGTAAGTTTTTGAACAAATTCTATTAATTTCTTTATTTATTAATTTGACAAAGTTTCTGTATGGGTTTTATTTTTAAGCCCTGATGAAAAAACTACGGAATGTTATTAAATTTCTTTTTAACTTCCTCATTTTTATAACATAATTATATTGCTATTTATACATATAAAAAGTATTGCTATTATTTAATTAAGTATATTTTTTATTTTACTTCATAATGCTCTGTTTTTATGTTATTTTTGTGCAACCAACATCATTAGTCAACTACTATTAAGTTAAATTATAAATCATTAAAATTTGTTGTAATTTGCGAAATAATAGTTATCATTAGCTAAATGAAGTTGTGAAACAATACATGAATGGTATTAATTACTACATTGCACAAAAATTTGATAAAAACTTGCTAAAAGTTCTAATAAAATGTATGGAACAGCTGAGATTTTTCATGCTATTCATATCATTTTGTATCTTGTCTCTATCTATGTATATTAAGAATGTATTTACAAAAACATAGGTACAGTGTGTTTTTTTATAATGGATAAAAAATTAATCCTACTGCTCAAATTAAAAAGTAGTATTACTTAAGTAGTATACCTTGATTTTTTAGAATCCAGCAGAGATGTAAACAAACATTTTCATACACAATTACACCATAATCACTTACGTGTTCATAATATCATACACATTATTTAACAAGCCCATGAAACCAACTTTATTTTCACGTTTATACAAGTTTGAAATCAATATTTGAAACAAATTATTTTAGCAAAATACGTGGACGATGAAAATTTGTGAGACTTGTCAAATTGACTTGACGTTTAAAATCATGTGTTATCTCCATATTGTCTATGACTTGTCTCTGACACATCAGTGCTGTTACCTGTGAGTCATAGACAATAATCTGTAAATTTAATCGATATTATTTTAAGCATTCACTTATTCCGATTACTGATTAATTTTAAATAAAAAATGTACGATACTTTGTTTAGTTTTCCAGCGATATTTTGACAATATTGGAGATAACGTAAAATTATTTTTCTACTTTTAGTGTTTACTTTTTCGGAGTCAGTTAAATTTTTAGTCGGTTTTATTTAAACGAAACAACGTAGCAACACTGTCAAACAGTACTTTTTGCAACTATTTGAAGTTAAATAACTTTACGGATATCATTGATTGTTTTACTGTCCAGTGTGTTTTTTGATTACATCTGTGCATATAGTTTGTTTCCTGTAGGTCTAGACAAAGTGCAAATTATAATCGCAAACCAGTCGATAAGTGGTCGAAAAGCCCCTTTTTTGTATGGAGTTTTGACGGATTCGATTTTCGATTCGATCAAAAAGTGCGTTTTGTCTAGGGGGGCTGTTCTCGAAAATTTCATAATCAGTTCACATTCAATGTTGCGACTTTGTTGCATATTTTTAGTATTTTGACGATCACCCGGCGATGATACGCAAGTACTACAATAATTTCACTTCGCGATTAACGAGAAGTTTTGTCGCATCACTAGTTCACAGACTAAAAATATTTTTATGTCAGTTGGCCATTTTTGATGACATTTCTGCTGATTTCTAAAAAATTAGACTGTAGAATCCTCACTTTTTTTTCATCAACCACAAAAAGAAACACCCAATATTTATTATCTGGTGCACACAGTACAAGCTTTGCTAAGTTTGGGCCTAGATGTTGCAATGTTAAGTGTCCAAGGATAAAAAGACTAAAGGGCGTAGCACACTTATCAACCCAGAAAGGGATCGTAACCGTATCAACTGGAGGCGGTCAGTATTCTTTGTATGAAACTATACTGCAACACAAACCGCACCGTAACGTAAACGCCTCGTCTCGCAGTTGACAGCGCGCGTAAGGCGATGACAGCGCGCGAAAGGCGATACGGTGTTGATCCCTTTCCGAGTTGATAAGTCTGCTATGACATTAACTTCCTGCTTCTTCTCCAGAACCAGCAATTCCAACAACAACAGCAGTACCAACAACAACAATACCAGCCGCCACCGCCGCCGCCACAACAACAAGTGCCGGTTCAACAAGTGCCGATTCAACAACAACAACAGCAGCCGCCGCAACAAGCTTCTCATGGCCATGCTCACCACGGTGGTAAGTTATTGACTATTCCCACCTCTCTGGAGCTCTTTCCCACCTCCCGTTCCCACCTCTAGTTCCGACCTCTCTTTTCCCACTTGTAGTTCCCACCTCTGGTAAGTTATACGCGACTATTCCCACTTCTTTTACCCATCTCAAGTAACACGGAACTATTCTTACCCGTCGTTCCCACATTTCGTTCCTAGCTCTCGTTCCCACTTCTCTTTCCCACTTGTAGTTCCCACCTCTCATTCTCACTTATAGCACAGAATAATAATAAGTACTACGTACAGAAGGTTTACTTCGCGAAGGTATTTAAAAAAATGTATGCTCAATGTCATTAACAATATGGTGTAATTTAGCTTGTCTCAAGAGTCAAGCACCATTTTGTTGACACACGTCAGTGATCGGTACTGCTCCGAAGCCATATTATGGCTTACTTCGGTAAAATGATGTCTGAAGTGAGGTGCCAAACTGCAGAAAATGGCGGAGGAAATACATGATTAAGCATGAATTATCATGAATAATATTAACCACTTATTTACCTCTCAGTGTCTTCAGGCAACTTAAAAAAGTACATTCTGTGTTTTTATTATAATTTAGGCAGTTAAATACTGCACAGTATTTAGTACACCATTATCTTTATTTTTTTCCATCATACACAAGAATACGCGTGCGTGAGTCAATGCTCGCTCGTATGTGAGGCCTTGTCGAATTTTAATCCTGTAGGGTGCCATCGTGCTTGTTTTGTTTTCTATGTAGGTAAACTCGCGGAGATGAACAGGCCTGCTTATAGTTCCCACATCTCAACCTCACCTCTCGTTCTCACCACTTGTTCCCATTTCTCTTTTCCACCTCTCACACCCACCTCTCTTTCCCACTTCTCATTCCTACTTCTCATTCCCACCTCTGCCGTGTCGTTTTTCATAGAATAATCTTGACACTTATTGTCGACATTTGGTCCTTCGAGCCGGATATTAATTACTAAGAACTCTTGTTACAACTAGTGCTATGTAATATCGTGTTGAAGTAATGTTTTTTTTTTCGTTTATTTTCAGATCCTCAGCTATTAAACCCCGCCAACATAGCTCACGAAAGAGAGTAAGTTCATTTATTGGATAATATATTGTTATATTATTTAATTAGAACTGACAATCGATTTTCTATCTATGTTATAGTCCGTCCGACTAATGAAGCGAAATACCTACTTCTACAATGTTATTTGAACATCTTTTCTACAAAGTACAATTTAATTCCCTCCCATCCACAAGGTGGACCGACGACCTCATAAAGGTAGCAGGAAGGCGCTGGAGGCCCGCTACCAACCGGGCGATATGGAAATCATTGGGGGAGGCCTATGTTCAGCAGTGGACGTCCTGTGGCTGAAATCATGATGATAATTTATCAATATCAATTGCAACCGCATTTTCCCTCACTACAAATTTTTTTTTTTTTTTTTCTTCTGTGCTTCATCTGCAATCAGTCTCCCGACTATGAGCGGATGAGTTGTAGTGTCCTTTGCATGATAAGTGTCTTCTCCACTGAGAAGACTACTTCTTTATGTATTTCTACACTCTCCAGTGCAGACTCAGGATGTCATGCCTCTTGAGGCGTTTGCTATAGCTTTTTTGGAGCAGTTCCGAAGCCAGCTCATTGGGGTGCAGGGCCAGCCGTTCTTGGTAGCTTTCTGCAGTGGATCGTATTTCCTCCAACACTGTGTTCATCTGCAGGGCCTCGTGGATCTCGGTGTTTGTAACTAACCATGGGGCACATGATATGGTACGCAGAATTATATTCTGAAGCCTCTGTATCATGGAGAGGTTTGAGTTGCATGCACTACCCCACAGCTGTATTCCGTACATCCAGATGGGTTTCAGTATGGATTTGTAGATTAGCAACTTGTTGTCTGTGGAGAGTTTACTGTTGCGTCCGAGAAGCCAGAGCAGCGACTTGTATTTAATATTGAGTTCTTCTCTCTTTGCCTTAATATGGTATTTCCATGTCAATCTGCGATCGAGGTGCATACCGAGATATCTTACTCGGTCGGTGTGAGGCAGAGTATTATCCCCAAGATGAACCGGTGGACAATCCCCTCTTTTGAGGGTGAATGTTATGTGCATGGATTTAGCTGCACTTGCCTTTATTTGCCATTTGTTTAGCCAGGTGTTGATCTCATTCAGTCCCCTCTGTAAGTCCTGTGATGCAGCCGTTTGATCTTTATTGCAGGCGATTATCGCAGTATCATCTGCGTATGTAGCTATGGTAACCCCCTCCACATCCGGTAGATCCGCAGTGAATAGCGTATACAGTAATGATTTTATTCTTGAGATAAAAGTTAATAAATAAAATAAATAATAAATAAATATCCTTAGACATTTTACACTGCGCTTCTAGTCCCAAACTAAGCAAAGCTTGTACTATGGGTACTAGACAACGGATATAAACATACTTAAATACTTTTTTTTTGTAAATACATACTTATTATACATAGAAAACACCCAGTCCAATACAAACAAATATGTTCATGCACACCAATGTTTGTACTGTGCGGGAATCGAACCCGCTACCTCCGGAAAAGTAGTCCGTTTAGAACCACTACACCAAACGGGCGACAATACAAACCTAGCATTTAAAGTCTCGCTTTAATGTATTTAATGCACGTTGAACTTTCTTCTCTCACTCTCTCTCATTTTAATTAAATTAAAATATAGTTCCATATTTTACTGAATTTTACTAAATCAATATCAACTAAACACACTCTAGTCAAGTGTAAGTGATGTAGTAGAAACTAATCGAGTATAGTTTGGAAATGACTTTTTTTACTAAGCTCTTCCAAACTATACACGATCAGTACGCAAAATTCGTGTATAGTTTGGAGTCACAGATTTACAAACAGGCACTACAAAATATACACGAGCAGTTTCCTATGGGTGCGTTCTGGCCATGTATAGAACGGAAAGACGCTACGAGAGCCCCAATTAGTATGCTTAGAGTTCCAGTCTCCCCCAGCTATGAAACGACACCCCAACGTACTGAAGAATTGCGTGAACATAGCGTCGGTAATTTTGTGCTTTGGCGGGCAGTACACTGCTGATACGTTGAAACTGCCAGAGTTGTCCTCTATGGCCACTGTGGTTGCTTGGATGGGCTCTGTTGCATACTCTTCTAGAAGACAGTGTTTGATGCTATTGCGAACTACAACGGCAGTTCCCGCATGTCCCGTTCCATCCGGGTGGTTTGTGCTGTACGTGCAATATCCCTTAATACTCACTTTTGAGGAGCTTGTGCAGTGAGCTTCAGAGCACAGTAAGACGTCAATTTTGTGTAGATTCAGGAATATTTCTACGTCATCTTTGTTGGGAGCTAGGCCGTTTATGTTCCATGTAGCCATTCTAAGTGTAGCCATTAGGCTAGCTTACTGACAAGTGTTGTTATGAGACTCAGCAAAGTACTCATTTGTTGTAGGATTGCTTCAAATTTTTGTGTTTGGGCTGCAAGTATTTTTTCTATTGTATAATTTTCAGAGTCCGATTCTGTTTTTTTTCCTGTGTTCTGATTGTCATTACTGTGTGGTTTATGTGTGTTTTCTCTATTTTCCAATTTACAGTTTTGTCGCGGGGGTAGTTTCGGCCATGCCTCCGTTTTTGCTGGATTAACTATAGCTGCGTCCTTGTTGACAGAGTTCACCTCGTTTTTCCTCCGTATCATGTGAGAGGGGGCTGACTTCCTTGAAAGAATTTCTTGGTACACTTCGCAGCCCTTATAGTTTGCTGGATGTGCGCCATGACACAGTGCGCATTTAGCCGGAGTGTTTCTGTCATGTTTAGGGCATTCGGATGTTTTATGTGGTTTGGCACATTTGACACAGCGGTATGGTCGCATACAGAAGTTTTTTGTGTGCCCATATTGTTGGCATCTTTGGCACTGTACCACGGTTTTTTTTCTTTTTGGGTCCTCTATTATGACTGTTTGGTGATATATGTATTTAATATCTTTTACGGCTTTGTTGTTCGGTCCAGGTTCAATATTCACAAAGAAAGTTGAAGTTGGTTTTTTATCAGGTCCATACCTTGCATTTATTATTTCGCCTGCTATTTTATTTCCAGTATCCTCTACAGCTTCTGAAATGTTAGGACTTAATATCAGAAATATATTTTCATATAAATAACTACCAAAAACTCCCGGGTTTGCTTGGAAATTGACATAATGTGTAATAGTAATAGGTGCTTTATTGCGCAAACAAAAAATATTATTAATTAATATACCTACTTATCTCCTTACATTTTAAATACATTAAGTTATTTATCCATTATTATGTCCAACAGTTCAAGAGTGGGGTCAACAAATGGTATATTTAAACCATGTTCTACATTATAAGCGTAGGACCATACCTAGGTACCATTTAGAGAAAGGACATGAACACAGTCATGTTTCAAGGGGATTTCTACCAGTTAAGTAGTAGTGTCGCATAATCGATCACGGATCGATTATTAATCGATATTGCCAAATATCGATGTATCGATTAACAATTCGATTAATCGATTTTATTGATTACCATCATTACTATCATTTGATTGTTATTTCAATTCCTTATTTTCAGCAATATAATCGATTATTGCAATCGAATAATCGATTATGATTTATTCGGTATACATACCTACTTACTAAATCGATATAATATAGTCGATAGTAACATATGATACAATACTCGCAATATGATCGATAAAAGCAATCTAATTGACCTAATATACTATTTTTATTACCCTAATGTGATGTGAAATACTATGGAAACATTGCATATTCAACGACCTCTATCTCCGTATCCCCGCGTATTTCAGGATTGTCGTCATACTATGAAATGAAGTACTAGTATTAAGCTTTAATTTAGTATACTTTTTGTTTCTGTTGGTTTAACGCCCAATATGCCCATCATCCTTTTTGCTTGTGTTGATGGCCTCAACTCTCGTTACGCGACCTATAATGATAATGAATATTAAACGAAAAATTCTCATTTCAGGGTAAATAATATACAAAAATGGCAAAGTTATATAAAGCCATGTTTAATTCAATGCGCTTATATTCTAGTAATATTGGAAAAGTTAAATCTCAAAAATATGTCCTAACCAAATACTTTCAAGGAGAACCTAAAAAATCTGACTTCAAAATAATAGAAGAAGAACTTCCGGAGCTGCAAGATGGTGGTAAGTAAACTAAGACAAGGTGTTAATACTATTTATTGTACAAGTTTTGGCCTCCATTATGCAATCCACTCAACATTTTTTCTTAATTGATTTTCAGAAATACTGACTGAGGCTGAATATTTAAGCGTTGATCCTTACATGCGTGCTTATATGATTGGTTATAAATTACCAACGGATATGATAGGCGGACAAGTTGCTAAGTAATTTTTGCAATAACTAGTACCATTATTATTATGATATTAATTGACTTCACGCGTATTTAACCTTTTTATACNCGTCAATTTTGTGTAGATTCAGGAATATTTCTACGTCATCTTTGTTGGGAGCTAGGCCGTTTATGTTCCATGTAGCCATTCTAAGTGTAGCCATTAGGCTAGCTTACTGACAAGTGTTGTTATGAGACTCAGCAAAGTACTCATTTGTTGTAGGATTGCTTCAAATTTTTGTGTTTGGGCTGCAAGTATTTTTTCTATTGTATAATTTTCAGAGTCCGACTCTGATTTTTTTCCTGTGTTCTGATTGTCATTACTGTGTGGTTTATGTGTGTTTTCTCTATTTTCCAATTTACAGTTTTGTCGCGGGAGTAGTTTCGGCCATGCCTCCGTTTTTTCTGGATTAACTATAGCTGCGTCCTTGTTAACAGAGTTCACCTCGTTTTTCCTCCGTATCATGTGAGAGGGGGCTGACTTCCTTGAAAGAATTTCTTGGTACACTTCGCAGCCCTTATAGTTTGCTGGATGTGCGCCATGACACAGTGCGCATTTAGCCGGAGTGTTTCTGTCATGTTTAGGGCATTCGGATGTTTTATGTGGTTTGGCACATTTGACACAGCGGTATGGTCGCATACAGAAGTTTTTTGTGTGCCCATATTGTTGGCATCTTTGGCACTGTACCACGGTTTTTTTTCTTTTTGGGTCCTCTATTATGACTGTTTGGTGATAAATGTATTTAATATCTTTTACGGCTTTGTTGTTCGGTCCAGGTTCAATATTCACAAAGAAGGTTGAGGTTGGTTTTTTATCAGGTCCATACCTTACATTTATTATTTCGCCTGCTACTTTATTTCCAGTATCCTCTACAGCTTCTGAAATTGCTGTGTGCGGAGTTGAGTGGTGTAGATTACGAATAACAATTCTGTAGAGTTTTTGGTCCTTTCTGTTGAATGTATGGCCTATAATTCCCTTTTCACGAATAAGTGTAATGAGTTTTTTGTATACATCCAGTTCTTGGCAACTGATTCTCAATTGGTTTTGGTTGACAATCTTATAAGTGAATTGGTTTCTTTCAGCAACTGTTTCAAGCAGTTCTGTCAGCTTTCTAACATCCTCCACTCCATATAGTACAATTGGTGGGGGCTTGCTGGGCTTGTGAATCTTTGGAACCACATCATCCTCAGTGAGATCAACTGGTAAGTTGCTGAACCTGTTTGAGGTCTTGACCGCCTCAGGAGAGGGGCTTTGTGCTATTTTCTTCCTCTTACGGTTACTCTCTTTAGGAACTTTTTGCCATTCTGGTGGACACGGAGTGTTTGATCCTGTAGGGAGACTATGCATTTCATTTGAATCTGCTTTTGTTGGTTGTAGGTAGGATCTACCAGGTATGGGAGAGTTTCCAACTGACGAGCTTCTTGGCCGATTGTGAAATAAGCTCGGGTGGAATGCCTGCTGGACAAATTTTCTTGTGTTACCAGTAGTAGTAACTGACACAGAAGCCTGGTTACCCACTTCTATGCAGTCTTCGGTAACCAATTTCACACTCTCCGGCCCGGGTACCAGAGAGCGCCGGGGGTCAGCCGGGGCGCATGACAAATCGCATTCGTTTATCAGACCTTCCATATTTAAAAAAAGAGATGGGAGAGATCTCATGGTACTTTCCCAAGGTCCCATTGCCACACTTTGAGAAGTTATTTAGTTCTTCAGGGCCTGTGGTGGCCATTGACAGGTTAATTAACCGCCGCCCGTTGCTCGGCGTTGTTGTTCGTTTGGCGCCACCCGGGGGACACGTGTAGGGTAACAGAGGGCAATCTTCCTACGGACGCGAACAACTCCAACCCCCCGAAAACTCACTACAAATTAAAAACCTTATTTTTCCATAGACACATCCAAGAGCACATGGACGTGCCCATAGACACTTCAAAGATGTCAGAGCAAGAGCTCCAGTTCCATTACTTCAAGATGCACGATGCTGACAACAACAATAAACTCGACGGATGCGAGCTCATCAAGTCTTTGATACACTGGCACGGTGAGTTTGACATCTTTTGACCTGTTTTGACCCAATTGATCAGGGATTTTACCTAATAGAGCAGTGTTTTAACCCAATTGATCTTTGACTTGGTTTGACCCAATTGATCAGGGGTTCGACCCCATTGATCATATTTTTTACCTAATGAATTAGTATTTTGGCCTAATTGATCACCGTTTTGACTGTGTTGATCAGTGGAATTGTGAATTTTGACTGTATATTTCATTTAGTTGGGTTGATTTACTATTATTAAGATTAGACCAATTTGATCTCATTATTAAAATAATGTTTATTAGTAATTATAACCAGTTGAGAAGTGTTTTGATCAATTTGAATACATAATGACATTATTACACCGTGTTGAATTGCAAATTGAATTATTCAGATATTTATAATCTCAGAATGCAATTATTATGATTGTTTTTCATTGCAAAGGTTGATTTTATGCTTGGTTTGTTCGTTTATTGAATTTATGTAAATACAACCATTGGGGAATTTTATTGTATGTACTATGCAAATTACATATTGGGGCATTGTTTTATTGCAATGGTTTTTTACACTTGAATCCACTTTTACATAAAATAAGTAACTAAATATCAGTTTTACATATTTTTTTACACTTTAATTTTTATTTAATTTTCGTAATTAAGTATTAATTCGATTAATTGTCATTATAGTTAGTTTGCACATTTATTAATAAGTAAATAAACAAATGAAAAGTGATTTCAAGTGTAAAGCTGGATTTACATTAGTGGAGCGTGTCGTGTGTGACTTGTGAAGCTTTAGTGACGCATTATCTTTACATTTCTATTTAATCATGATGCTTTTATTACGTGTAATAAATATTTTTAATTGTATTTTATCGAGAACAATGTTTTTTTTCTAGTCTGTCTCGCTGAAAATCGAACTATGTTGTACCTATATAAAACTGTGTGCACTTCTGACAGTCACATACTAGTTTATTGCTCACATATTTATTATGCAAAATACAATAAAGAGTAGCTAACTAGCTGTACCTACGATTACAATTAAATCAGACTATTAAGAATTGTATAAGTTCCACAAAAACATTTTTTTTGTTCACAACACGACGCGCTCATCTCCAAAACTGGGTTTCTATGTCCGCTATTATCACTGACCTCTATACACACTAGACTGGCTGCTGTCATAATATTTGAGTGCCTATTTGATGGTCGCCATTTTGGCGCTGTAAGCCATACTGTAGGCAGATACGAGTGTCCATGGAACTAATATTAGTGATTTTATTTCTCGCTTACTCTTATAGTTACTCCATATTTTATGATGTACGTCAAAATTAGTTCTCGGGTCACTCGTAGTGGCGCCAAATTGGCACATAAAATTAGCTGTCATTTGTATGCGACAGCCTTTCCAGTGCGTATAGAGGTCAATGCTGCTATTACATGTATGTCTTTTTCTATGTCCGCTTAGAGCAAGGTCATAAGCAGCAACCACCGCAGCCCGGCACCCCTCCAGTAGAAGAAAAAATATTCAACGACGACGAACTTATTAAACTAATAGACCCCATACTTAATATGGATGACCATAATCGCGATGGGTACATAGACTACCCAGAGTTCGTTAATGCGCAACAAAAAAGCAAACGAAACGATTAGTTATTCATTATGTTGAGGTAGATGTTCTGGGTAAACATTTCGCTCAAAATCTAAAGTCCGGTCGCCGAGCAGATAGAATTTCGTGCAATGACCCCAAGCTACCCATCCTTATCGCTCGCGTGTAATCATATTGCTGTCTCGCACACTCACTGCGGCCGCCCGTCGCACAGTCGCGAAATAAATGATTAGGATGAGCTTGGGGTCATTGGACGAAATTCTATCTACTCGGCGAACGGACTTAAGATTTTATTGAGCGAAATATTTACCCAAGAAATATCTAAACACAGTTAAAAGCTACCCATTTTCTACGAAATATTTAGGTATTCAGACTTGTAGTATACTGTGGCAACCGTTTTAGTTACGCCACGACATGTCGTATAAGTCTGAATCCACCTTTATCACTCGACCACGACATTCGGCTTAACGAGTATTCTTCAAGCGTATTGCAGTACATTTTAAATAAATACAGACTTAAGCTGGGTTACACGTTAACTTTAACAAACGTCAAGTCTGCCAAACTCCATACAAAACCACCGGTTATGGTTATAGTTACGGTTAAAGTTAGGTGGTGCAACTCAGCCTTAATAGATCTATAATCCCCACGATTATGTCAATTTCTGAATTATATTTATGTTTTTATAGAACAAATAAATTACTTGACTTTTAAGCCTATTTTCAGCTTAATAAAAGATTTATTTTGACGTAGGCCAATTTGTGCTCTATAAATTTTTGAATAGAGCTCCATTTGGCGTGTGTTTAATTTTAAATTGAGCCAGTTTCCTGAACCGAAGTGTTTGTGGTCGAGGTCCAATGCCTTTAAAATAAATATAGTCCAGCAGATAACCTACACAAAATATCTAATTTCAAAAATAATTTTGAATTTTATTATTTTGACAATAAGGTTCAATATCAATTGACAAAATGAGGTTTTGTGTAAGTTGATTTGCACGACCGTACAGTCAATTTGTTGTTAAAAACGGACTGAGTAACTCCACTATTATTAGTAAGTTGTATTTCATAATGCATTCCTAATAATTTTTTAACCAGGTTTACAAAAAAATTTTTTCATCAGTTTTCAACCGCATTTTCATTGCTTAGAGTTCAAATTGATGTCAACCGGTTAAGGTAAAATCGCGGACAGACAAATAATAATATCTACTTAATACTCTTAACTTTCATCTTTTTGAGATTTTTTATTGACTTGAAAAAAATCTGTGGTTTTGGCGCGACACGACATGCGCTTCAAATATGACTCTGGTTTTTGTAAAAAAAATACTTTATTTTTAAATAAAGTAAATACTTAATGACTGCAGATAGGTGCTTTTTTGGTCTTCCATTTTTTTATTGGATTTTTTCTTGATCTGTATAATTTATTATAAATTGATTTTTGATTAAAAAAGTATCAGAATCAAAAACTTTAACCATTTAAAATTTATTTTAGAAACAAAAGTAGACGTTTTATACATCCTTTTGGAGATTTTTTTCTAAATTTTACAGCAGTTAAAAACAAATTTTAAACAAAATAGTTTTTAGTTCCTGATCTTAGATTTTAGCATTTACATATTGCCATCTTCCTTGTATTATTTAATTTGGTCACAATATTCTTCTTGTTTTTTTATCAATCGATATTGGGAATTATGTACATACAGTGTTGTTGTGTTTTTATTTTTGTGGAAAAGATTATTGCCTTCATAATACTTTTTAATTGTTAATTCTTAATTAATTAAAGAGCGCTGACATGACAGCTTAAATACATAATATTGATAATAGTAAACGGTATCATTTTTATGTAATAAAAATATCAATAACATAGTAATCTTTTAATGACAGAAGATAAAACCTAATTAAATATTTAATTTCGTAGATAAAAATTTGGGGATTCCTACTTTACTGGGTTTTTCATATCTATACTTTTGTTTGTCACCTGTCATCCGCTTTGCAACGGAGGGAAGTCGAACCTTAACTTCGAACTCCTATGTTCTTCTGATTAATTTCGTTGCGGGTCCAATGACAGTCTAACTTTCCCCCGGGACAAACTTGACCTTCACTGGTTGGGTTATTGGCGGTCAAGCTGTAGATCCTGGCTACACAGGAGTTTCAGTGGGAATGAGAGGTGGGGATAGTTCCGTTATTAATTTTATTTTTTTCATCATGTTTTTTGAAGGCAATATTTTTTCCGTAATAAAGCAGAATAAACTCGAATATGCGTGCCAGCTTGAATTTGTCTGTATATTTTGTTCGTTTTTGGCATTTTTATATATTTAAATTGTATATAACTACAACCACAAAGAAGCAACATTAGTTTTTATTGTATACTCATTTTTTTGTCACAGTAAAATCAACATAGATTTTTTAAAATCATAAAACTAAATGTTGCTTTTTGTGGTATTGCATTTTTGTGTTTGTATTATTAGTGGTTGTGTAAGTATTTTAAACTCGGAGGTAAGAGTGACTGTGAATATGAATAAATTTATATTGATATAAATGTTTTGTTATTTTTAAAAAATGGGGACTTTAAAGGCAGACTTATCAACCCAGAAAAGAATCGACACCGTAATAATCGCCTTTCGCGCGCTGGCAATCGCGAGGCGAGGCGTTTACGTTACGGTGCGGATAAGTGTGCGTTGCAGTATGGAGTTTCATTCAAAGACTAAATACGGTTATGATCCGTTTCCGGGTTGATAAAGTATGCTTCTTCCATAAGTAGGTAGCAAAAAGGCAAATCTATAACTAATATTATAAATGCGAAAGTAACTCTGTCTGTCTGTGTCTCTCTTTCACGTCTAAACCACTGAACCGATTTTGATGAAATTTGGCATAGAGATAGTTTGAGTCCCGGGAAAGGACATATGATAGTTTTTATCCCGGTCAGACAAAATTCCACGCGGGCGAAGCCGCGGGCGGAAAGCTAGTAAAGAATAATTGGGGGAGGCCTATGTTCAGCAGTAGACGGTTGGTCCTGTGGTTGAAATATGATGACGAATTAGTAAGTTTCTAGAACCAATAGTAGAAAATAATTAACTTATCTTTGAACAAATGCATACATTTCAGCTGGCTCCGAAGAGCAGGTCAGTACAGTAACCGAGACCGAAGCTTCAACGGTAGTAGACATATTTCTGAACCGTACTGATTCTGATAATGATGGTTTTATAACCTACTCGGAGTATAAAATGAAATTAGATCCGAATTCTGTTATGAAAGTCAAGATGTCGGACGGATCGGTGGCTTATGTTTGAATATTCGATTTTAAGATGATTGAATTTTTAATAAAATTAAAAAAATGTATGAAAGAAATCCTATTAACATTGTAAGAACTAGTTCTTAATTTGACTAAGAGATGGCGCTATTTTACACAAGAAAGTTCCCTCCTATCATTGTAAGAGCTAGTTCTGGATTTGACCAAGAGGTGGCGCTGTTTCATTTTAAACAAGAAAGTCTAACCTATTGCTTGTAAGAGATATTATTCTGGATTTGACCAAGAGATGACGCTGTTCCGGCTTACACAAGAAAGTTCCTTAACCTAGCGTTGTAAGAGTTAGTTCTAGATTTTATTAAGAGATGTCGCTGGTTCAACTTATGGAGTTTTTTAACATAGCATCGTGACAGTTAGTTCTAGATTTGACCAAGAGATAGCGCAGTTCCGTATGCAAAATACATCGTAAGATGCATAATTCCTGACTATGAATTGTGCATCTTATGGCTTTGGCATTCGGCCCATATTCACTTATAGCCACATCGTCTGCTACTTCATGTTTGTGCTGTTTTGGTTATGGTGCGGGCGCATATTCTTTTGCTGGGATGATGTGAGTATTTTACAGATGTGAGTATCGTAAGTATTAAATAGACAAGACCCATAATCTTGAAAAACTTTCTACATTCAATTAAAGTAAATAAACAAATATTTCATTTTAATATTCTATGTCTACGTTGGCGCCATAATATTATGTATCATGTCTACAAAAAAACTAGTGAATTGTGATTACGAAATTAATTACATTACAATTAAACATTGGTTTAAAAAAGTATACGGAATACATGTAAACAGTTTGAGCCATGCTTGTTTACAGTTATGGCTGAAGCAAAAAAATAATTAAAATTTTATTAAGATAGGACCTAAGCGTAGCGATTTATTTTTTGATTGCATGATTTTTCGTTTGTGAAGTTAAAATAAAACCCTACTTTATGTGTGTAGGAGAACAAACCGTAACTGACTGCGGATATTATGTTGTGTTTTTTGTGGCTGAATCTTATAAGACATCTTTTATGACGATGGGGTAAGTGTTTGTAAGTTATGTGTTTTTTTACATTATGGCACAAGTATGACAAGTACCAATAAAATAAAACACACCAATTTTAAAACTTTAATTAAACTTGTTGATGACCTTCTAAAGAACGCTTAAAACTAAAAAAATAATCAAAAAATATAATGGAAAAACTATACTTACCTACCTACCAACTTAATGGCCATGTGAGATTACTTACCTACGTCCTTATGCTTGCCAAATCTTATTTTTTATCACCTGGCTTGTCTGTGAACTTGACAGTCAACTGCAGCTGTTGAAGGTTCGATGCCTTTTTTTTTTCAAAAATGTAACAGACTGTATCTCTTATCGGCAGTTTCCAGGTTTTCTACTATTAGAATAGTTATAGTGCAACTTGTTTTTTAAATAGATAAAATCCTAAAGCATGCCGTAAAATCACCGACCGCACAAATAAAATTATTTCAGCATCTAGTTCCTACAGAACCTACTTTAGTGTAGTTTAGTCTACATTACTCTAGTTAAACAGCTTTTTAACTGTTTTTCAGGACAAGTCGACAAGAATTACCAGGCCTACACGGACGCCCAGATCGAACAGGTCATGGAACATGCTCTGACTCACACCGATCTGAACAAGGATGGGTACATTGACTACTTGGAGTATAGGATCAATCATTATAAGGCTAAAAAGGCACAAGCTGACGCCGTGGAAAGCATGGCTCGTTGAGGATTTAAAAGGCATAAAATGTATAAAAGTCATAGTCTAGTAAAAGGCATAAAACGTATAAAATACAAAATTAAATAAACGTCCTAAAAGTCGTAAAAATACACAAAAGTATTTTTGCACGTCCCCATATTTTTTTTTAAATTCGGAGATTTATTTCTTTTTATAGTTAGCTTGATTTTCTATGACTAATCTAGGTGTGGTACTTCATGTGTTTTTTAGTTGAAATAATAAACTTTTTCTAAATTAGGCACAGTTATTATTTTTCTCAACATTTACAGGTTTTTCAGCGAAACAAGGTAAATACATAGTACATAATTATTTTGATATCCTACAATTTCTTCTTGCTTCAAAAATATTAGTGTTTTTCTTTTCCAGAGAAAATGTGAGTCAAATTATTTGAAATCAGAAAAGCAACAAATTAATAAGTTTTTAATTAAAGTTACAACAACTAAATTGTTAGATTAGTTTCAAAAATTGGTTTTAGTTACTTTGTATTGTTTTTTCCTTTCTTTCTTCACAGAAGCCTTTTGAAAATCTTCAACTAGGGCTGGGTTGCAGATCTTACTTTAACTTTGACAAACGTCATAAATCTGTCAATCTCTATACAAAAAACACCGGTTATCTATAAGTAATAAGGATAATCAAAGTTAGGTGGTGCAACTCAGCCTTAGTAGATATTTTAGTTTTTTAACAAACTTATTTATTTTCACAGATGAAGACGGAGTGAAAAGGGAGGTAGACGTCAAATACACTGACAGGTCCTTGGAGGAGATCGTGGAGGGCTCCCTGGCGCAGGTAGACACCAACAACGACGGGTACATCGATTACGCTGAGTTTAGAGCTGTCACTATGGGATAAATAAATAAATAAAGATACTTACTATAGTCTGGTCCGTGAGCACGTAGAATTTTGTCCAACGACCCCTAGCTACCCATCCTTATCGCTCGCGCGTAATTATGTTGCTATTGCGCTCGCACACTCACTGCGGGTGCCAGTCGCACAGTCACGACAGCAATATAATTACGCGCGAGCGATAAGGATGGGTCATGAAGCTACAGATAAAAATGGAGGGCAAAGTTGGGAACAAAACTTGAGTCAAATACCTACTTATATCTATCTCGCTCTCTGTGGCCCTACCTCTCTTTTTAGTGTGAACTGTAGTATTGCTATCTTCTTATTTAAATCTCCTTGTAAATTCTTCGAAATAGCCAATTCACTAACCAAATAAGAAGTTAAATAAATAAATAATTAATATTTGAAACTTAGATTACCTAGTTAAATAAAAAATCACAAAATTGTCGGCCATTTAGGCTTAATGTGTTGGCGAATCAGGGAATTACAATCCCAATTTCTGAGGTATCGGTAATGTGGCAACATCGGCCGAATCCGGCCCATCATGGCGGTTGTTTACTATGCAGTTGATTTCGTTTGAGATTTTTCAAGGGACCTTATCATTGTTTTGTCTGAAGAAATGGTGCAAAATTGTATAGTGCGTGGTTGCGGTAGTTCGTGTTGTCCTGGAAGTGATATAAAATTCCACGCGTAAGTGTTTATTTCGTGATTTCTGACAGTGGATCATTGTTAACATATTTCTTTGTATTTGAGAAAGGCAGAAGACGTAATTTTGCAGTTTGGGGAGGACGCCATGTTCTACCTTAACCTATTGAAAAAATTCGATGATTTTTCGCACCCAAACGAAATGTAATCTATGAGAGATTCAAATTCAACGCCAGGGTGCAGCTACAAGGCGAAAGGGTCGACGAATTTGTCACTGAAATACACCGACTTGCCGAGCACTGTGAATACGGCGTTCTGAAGACTGATCTTATCAGAGATAGATTGTCGTTGGTATTGCAGATAAAAGTCTAAGCGACAGGATGCTACTCAAACCAGATCTTACATTAGAAGAAGCCGTACAAATGGGAAGACTATCTGAAATACAGCAGGAAGAATAATATTATTCCATAACACTCAGTGTTGCCACTTCAGAAAAAGGGGAGGTTCCAATTAATTTGTTTATGCAAAGCTTGGCACAGATGTCGCTGTGTACTTCAGAGCCATAATAAAAAAGACGCATAAAAGTTATCAATAAACTTTTAGCATTGTTCGAGTTTTACTCGTCGTTTTACATTTATTTTATAGTCTAGTAGTAAACAAATACTACTAAAGGATTTTTGAAAGTTTTTATGCGACAGGACGATACCTAATATGTTATGATCATTAGTGACTGGTGAAATCTTAGTTTTGAATAACAATTGAACTTTAAGTGCCACGTGATTACTGTAGGTAAATAAGTATTTAGTTTTTATAATATAATGTATAGAACATGGAATGTAGAGGTCTTAAAAGCTAAATTAAGAGAACGGGGTGCATCTTTGAAGGGCAGAAAAGCAGACCTAATTGAAAGGTAAACATCACCTCAATGTCATGTTATAAATTTTATTCATCGTATAATATTAGCCTAGACGTCTTAATGTTCTAGGTGACATCAAAATGTAATGTACTTCGCGGCTTTAATAAGTGAATGTTTATTTTACATACTTGAGGCATATGACAGGAATCAGAATTTTGATGCTGTTCAAGCGGAAGAAAATGATGATCCAAAAATGGTTTTACCAGAAAATGATGCTTATCGGGACATCAACAGCAGTATGAAGCTACCACCAATTACAAAGGAACATAACCCTTTATTTCTTACAGTAAGTTCATTCTTTTAAGTACAGTTCTTACTAATTCTGATACAAAAACCTAAATCATTTAACAATGATATGTACCTAAATAAATACATTTTTTTTACATTCAGATATCATAGAACCCAAATGATGGTAAATCATGGAANGGTTGTGCTTCAAGTAGGTATTCTAAGTCTGGCCTCCATTTTTATCTTTAGCTTCATGGGATGGGTGTTGTCCAGCTGTCGAAAAGTTGTTGATATTTTATGTGAGCAATATATCAGTCGTACACAACTTTTCACTTGTCTCTACTTAAGTAGATCCTAACATAAACCTGCATTTATGATTTTTTTATAAAAGTTTACATTTTTATAAAATTTAAATCATTATTTATAAAAGTTTACATTATTTAAATCATTATTGTAAATTATTGTGATTGTTTTTTTAAAGACTCAATAAACCTTTTATTTATAATAATTAGGCATTATTATTTTACCCAAATAAGTAGGTAGGTATACAAGTTGGTACCTATGAATGAATTTTTGAAATAGTAACGTAGGTACTTACCTACCTCCACGCTCCACGTATCTGTAATTCTTATGGACGTAGCACATTAATATCAACCCGGAAAGGGATCGTAACCGTATCAACTCGAGGCGGTTAGTATTCTTTGTATGAAACTTCATACTGCAACGCACACTTATCCGCACCGTAATGTAAACGCCTCAACACGCGGTTGACAGCGCACGTAATCACGTAAGGCGATGACAGCTCGCGAAAGGCGACGGTGTTGATCCCTTTCTGAGTCGATAAGTCTGCTATGACCTTTAGGCAGCTTACCATAAGACGTGTGTTCGTTAATTTCAGCCAAATGACGTGCACTGCTGGTTAAAGGCCTTTTTTCAAGATTTCTACAACGATCAGTCATGCGTTGCCGGCATTCAGAGAGCTTAGTGTGAGTTTTACATCAAACGTCCTCACAAAAATATTAGTCATTGAAAGAGTCCGCTAGGGGCGCTGTACAATCCATCATACATTTAATGCAATTTTTACGCGCTCACTAGCGACGACGTTAGATGTAAACTCACACTAAGCCTACAGGTGCTTCCTGCGACCTTTCCTGGATCCTTTCGCTTTAAGTTTGCCGCTGGCAATATGACGTCACTCGAAATGAAGCGTCTTTAACTATAACAAACTATATTTAAAATATTTTTTATTTATTATTATTGATGATAAATGTGTACTTGCATAAAATAAGACACATTAATTGCGTTTAATCACTAACTAATTGCGTTTAATCGCAGTTGGGAGAGGGGACGCGCATTCCACGGACCGGCAAACTTAGCGCGAACGGGTAGTAGTCTCTTCCACACTTTCTTGTATGAAATACTAAATAATTATTTAATATTTTCTCTCCTTGTATGACTGTTTCCACAGACGATAAAGGCGTCAAAAGGGAGCTAAATATCAATTACCAAGACAAAGATCTGGAGGAGATCGTGGAAGGCGCGCTGAAGCAGGCAGACACCAACAGAGATGGTTATATCGATTATACAGAGTATAGATCAGTCAATGTATAGCTTAAATTATGGTAAAACTAGCGAAAAACCCCTGCTTCGCGCAGGTACAATGTGTTATACTTAAAAACCTTCCTCTTGAATCGTTCTTGAATGAAATGTTGCGTAGTTTTAAAGATTTAAACATACATAGGGACAGCGAAGCGACTTTATAATAATTATTATTGATTTAATATGTAGTGATAAGAAAATACGACCTTCAAGGCTTTAAAAATATTAGGGTCAAGTCACCAGTTGGCGTCCACCTGTCTATTCGCGTCCAAACGGATCACACTTTACACTTTATTGTACACCAAAAATAAAAGAAAAAGAAAGTATACAAAAGATACGACATTCAGTTTTATTAGTGTGTCGAATGGTTCTTTTCCACTGTTTTAATTAAAGTCTTACTTCCAAATAGTAATGACCAAATTATTAACTTAAATAAAAGTTATTTTATGTTCTGGTTTAGCTTATAATTTGGTCTACCTAGTCATTTGTGTTATAAATGAAATAAAACTTATTATATTTATTAAAACTGTTTTATTTCTCTCCTACAAAATTTTATCCACTAGTTCTTAAAAATATCTAACTAAAACTCCGATATTAATGTGGAAATTGGGTTTCTACTTAAAATCTAGGTCATAAGCTTAGAACTACTTTAAAAATACTTAAATTAAGTTTTTGCAACGTTTGATGTCTTTCATTTGTGTTTTTCATTCTTTTATTTTATTAATAAAAATATTTAAGTACAAGTTCAATAAGATAAATTATAAAATACATAACACCTATAAATGATATTCATAAAAATATACAAATATTAAAAAAAAGATAATCATTTAGTTTAAAATGAGCCATTTGTGTAAACTTTGGTCAACTGACAGCAGATTTTAAAAGACAATAATGTTTTTTTGATCAATTTCGTTACGGGTTTAATGACAGTTTAATTTTCCCCCGGGACAAACTTGACCTTCACTGGTTGGGTTATTGGCGGTCAAGCTGTAGATCCTGGCTACACAGGAGTTGCAGCGGTGGGAACGAGAAGTGGGAATAAGTAGTCCCGTAATAATTACATTTAGGTAAACAGTGAAAATTGCCTTAACCCTTCATTTGGCAAGACATAAACTGTTTGATTTTTTCAATAAAATCTATTTAAACCTAATTGTTACTATCAAATAAAGTTAAGAAAAATAATAAAAAAAATATTTGGTTGGTATTTTCGCGAAAAACGACTGTTGCTTATAGACCACATTGCCAAATAGGGGTACTTAAATAAAATATTGAGATATATTATAGAATTAATTTGTTAATATGAAAATCATAAAAAANTAAATGGTATGGTGAAGTCAGAAAATTGATATCTTCATTTTAATTATTTTAATTTTCATACAAATCTGATTTTTTTAAAAATATTTTGTATGAAAATTAAAAAAATTAAAATGATGGTATCAAATTTCTGACTTCACCATACCATTTATATGCCCATGTTAACATGGGCTAGTGTCGGCTCATATACCCATTTACCTAACACCCTGTATAAAAAAAAGAATGAATATTCAAGAATATACCCAAAAAGTGAGGAATATTATTCTTAACTGCAAATCCCAAATGCCATATTATATGCCATATGAAAGAAACCAGTAAAAATGGTTATGCCATGCAAATACTAGAAATAGAAAATATTTTATCAAGAGCTATTATGCATGGTATAATTAATGAAAAAGTTGCATTAAAACAGTATATTGATTTATACAAGTTAGATGTGACAGAAAGTGGAGTGCATATTTCAGAAGAAAGGCCCTATTTGGCTGCTTCGCCTGATGGTATTTTAATTAAAGAAACATTAATTGAAATAAAGTGTCCTTATGCACAGTGGACACAGTGCTGAGCGGAATCAGCGGATGATTTAGTTTCAACGGGACACAANCACCCTGTATAGTCTGCTTCAAGGCCACATTTACAGATTATCAAAAAACAAGATGGCGGCTGAGCCGTCGGCCATTTTGTTGCGATCAAAAAAATCACAAACTTTGGTAGCAATTTTCTGGCAGATGGCGACACCGGAATGGGGTACAATGTTCCGGGCGATTGTTGGTTTGTTATTCGAGTGTTTCCATGAATCGGAAAAAACTACCATTTTGGAAGAAAATTTTCCACCACGGCCCCGGATAGTAGAAAATGGAAATTTCCAAAAATTCCATAAACTTGGAATGCAGTCTGGTGACGTTTGGGGACCCAAATGACATTTCACCATTTTTATGAAAAAAGACTGGCAACCGAAGGAGGACCGAAACTGGAGACCGAAGGCCGAACGATAGTTCAAAGCCCGAAAATCGCCATTAATTTTAATATTTAAGACAGGACTGCAGCCCAGTGTTAAGTAGAGAAGGAGAAAAACACAAAAATATATTATGTACTTACTTATCCAGAGACGAAAAACCGTTCAAGTGAAAATCGGATTCGTGCACCGAGAGTTACGTAGTAACTTGTAAATATTGTCTACTAACAACTGCAAATAAGTTTGTAGGTAATCACTCTTTTTTAGGGTTCGTAGTCCTGACAAGGAACCCTTATTTCGAATGGAAAATGTTCACATGAAATTAAATTTTATGCCTATTGTAATGAAAAATGAAATCGATTTCTTAAAAAATTATAGGAGGTATTGCTACTTCACCGTTGGTATGTATTTATTTCACGTCGGCAAAGTAATAAAATAAAATTTTGAAAAATATTTCTTTTGTGTAGTTTCCCTATGTAAAGTGGGGATTTTTTTTTAAATCTTCTACCCCATCTGTAGGGTATCGTTGTATATAAGTCTTTTATAATGGCTTGGGAGTTTCTAAGACTATTTTTTTATTTAAACGGATTCAGTTTGCAAAATATTAAAGTAGCACTTTAAGCCAATTTTTGTTCGAGTACTTAAGTAAGGCGTCCCCCCATTAAAAGTGACTTAAGATGAAGTAATTGCTTGCTTCTGAAATATATTGTGGTAACGACGGGCAACTACGAAACCCTACACTGCGCGTGGCACGACACGCACTTCACTTGGTTAACTGGTTTATTTCTATAGAGTAGAGGGCAGTGCGTTTAATTACACTAAGGGTAGTTTCACAGGACGGCTCCGGAGTAGGGTTGCCAGGCGTCCGACTTCAGCCGGACATGTTTGGCTTTTTAGGGACTTGTCCGGCCTAGGTACCAGTGGCGAGTGATGGAGGCTGTCTAGGCATAGTGACTGCGACATCGGGTAGCATGGTCATTTGCCAACCGGATGACACAAGCATTGACGGGCTACGGGCGTTTTGGGGTTTAGATGCCAGGTAGCATCATTGCAGATATAGTTAATACCGCTCCAGAAGTCCACTTAGGTAAGCAACGACCATTTTCTGCCGGCTGTAGTCCTCGACATGACCAATGGACTTCTTCATCTCCTGCCTTTTTAATAGGCCTCGGACAGTGGCCACCAGCACAATATATCATTCATGCCGCACACTGAAAGCCGAAGGCGTAATGACGTTTTCCTTGTTTGAAACCGAATAGGGACCGTTGACGAATGTTTGAGGCACACGCCGATACTTGGTAATGTCCCGCGTTCACAACTCATATGGTTGTCGCAGTCGGATTGTATAATCCGCCGTTTTACATTACCACTAGGCATTTTACATTACAGCTCTGTTTTGTAATACGGCGGTTCAACGTTTAGGCGGATTGTCATTGCGATATGTTCTTCAATACGGCGGCCCACGTTTAGCCGCATCGTACTTCTATAGATTGTAGGGTGACCATACTTACAAAATAAAACAATGTTTAATGAAAATAAATTTTAATAAGACAGATTTTAAGAATTACTGTATACTAAATAATATATTTAGCTTCAGTATTTTTTTTTACTTATTTATAAATCACAAGGGATAGCCATCATGATCAAAGGGAACAGGTAACTCAAAACAATAAAGTTTTAGTCATTTTTTCTGGGTTATTTTTCTTTAAGATAAAATTATCTTCACCGGCCACTGCCATGATTTCATATTTTTACACTAATAATATTGTGTAGGATTCCGCCGAACACCAGAATCCATAGCCACTTTGTCCGGCAGCGCCACGGTATTGAAAATAGGAACTAAAAACTGACAAAGCGGCGGGTAATGACACGCTGTTTTACATTACGGCTAGCCGTATTGAAGAACGTTTGGCGCCGAATACATTCCGGCGGATTTTCATTCAGCCGTATTCAATCCGGCTAAACGTTAATCCGCCGTATTACAAAACAGAGCTGTAATGCAAAATGCCTAGCTGTAATGTAAAACGGCGGATTATACAATCTGACTGCGACAGTAATTAAACGTTACAATAGGAATAAATACTCAATTTACCAACGTAAACAATATTAAATTGCACATACAATATCAAACGTACGAAAACAAACCACGTTAATAATCGTATGTATTACATACGACAAAAAATAAATTGAATTGACAACGTTTATCATGGTATGTAAAACATACGATACTTTGTTAGCTTAAAAAAGGAACGTAAATAATCGTATGTGTTAATTACTATAGTTTTGAATAGCTAGTAACAAAATATAAGGCAATTTTAAACACCAAAAGGAAAACTGTAATTACTACTTACCTAATAGTATGCGCTCGCTAGCGGTGAACCAAACTGCTTCTCCCATGTAGACGATCGCACAGGACATTACGATAGTATACGTTGCGAGCGTGGATTACATACGATTGAATACGTGTGAAAAATCTTTTATTTTAAATGATATTGCAATTTTTGTTCGCGGGTTCGATAATACGTATTTTAGTAATTATAAAATGCTTATAAAATCAAAATTGATATTTTGTGGCTTACGATTATTTACTTAGGAGGCATCGAGGGTGGAATTTTGTAATGCTACCTAGAGGGAAAGTAAGTACTCATAATACTGTAGATAGAAAATTTTACTGAAAGAAAACATTCCTTTGTTTTTGAAAAGAAAGAGAACTGCATTGAAAGATTTCATGGTTTTCATTTTATTTGATTTATCAAGTTTGTTAGAGAGATTTCATCCTTATACATATGTAACCCTAACGATTGATGCAATAAAAATACAGATTGTAATTTTTAATAGGTTTCAGTTGGTTTGATTATGGGTAATATATTTTAATATATTTTATTAAAATATAAAGAACAGGACTTACTAAAGTACCTACTCGTACCTATATTATTATGACAAATGTTGAGACTAAATGTGATAAGTATTGCCTTCTTACTAATAAATAAAGTTAGTGTTATAGTACTTCATTACACAAAGAAAACTAATAATCTCTAAGAAAAAATCTGGATATGAAAAACCTACACACAGCAAAATTATAACAGTAAGAAAAATAAAAGTATTTACTTAATAATTTATTTGATGCATTTAGCTGCATACCATGCCTGTAAAAGTAAGATTTTATGCACAAGAGCCAAAAGTTTAGTGTATTTAAAAGATTTTATTTATCTATTTTTATTTATGAAAATAGCCTTGTCTCCGTCTGTATCATTACCATCAAAATATTACTATTATCTTGAACTCCATTAACATTGATGATTGATTGATACTTTATTATATTTAC